>NC_065445.1:158470826-158706825 GCF_917563875.1 Diabrotica virgifera virgifera
AGTACCATCCTTGAATCATAAGCTTTCATTTGACACCTCATTTGTCATTCTACCTGGTATAATGACGGAGAAATTATACTCGCGGTCGTACGGACCGACGGAAAGACAGCCTAGGTCAAATATCTCACCTTTAGTACCATCCTTGGATCATAAGCTTTCATTTGACGCCTCATTTATTATTCTAGCTTGTATAATGATGGAGGAGTTACATTCGCGGTCGGACGGACCGACGGAAAGACAGCCTAGGTCAAATATCTCACCTTCAGTACCATCCTTGGATTATAAGCTTTCATTTGACACCTCATTTGTCATTCTACCTGGTATAATGACGGAGGAGTTATATTCGCGGTCGTACGGACCGACGGAAAGACAGCCTAGGTCAAATATCTCACCTTTAGTACCATCTTTGGATTATAAGCTTTCATTTGACACCTCATTTGTCATTCTAGCTGGTATAATGATGGAGGAGGTATATTCGCGGTCGGACAGACCGACGGACAGACCGCCAAGGTCAAATATCACCTTTATTACCATCCTTGTATTATCAGCTTTCCGTTGACACCTCATTTGTCATTCTAGCTGGTATATTGACGGAGGAGTTGTGATTACAGACAGACGGACGTGGATAATACAAAGTTTTCACATTTTTTCAAAATTGGGTGAAAACAACATGATGCCAGAATGATTTGTTGATGAAAATAATATATACATTCTCAAATTGCCTATTTTTCGGTGTGGATAATATTGTATTCAACAGTGATGCCAAATTTCTGATGCCAAAATGATTGATAATGAAAGTGGGATATACGTTTTCATGTATATAGCGGCAGCGACAAAACGGTAAAACACTGAACTAAATGTATATAATATTTTCACTGTACCATCATTTTGGACTCAAACATTTTATGGATAAACTTATATAACTTAGTAAGGGATAAACACAGAAAGCTGATATATTAAAGTAACATCAAGAAATCATATCTCTAACTACCGAGTTGATTAGACTTCTGGTAACAAGTGCAGGAAAAAAGTTATTAAGGTAGTGT
Source organism: Diabrotica virgifera virgifera (assembly GCF_917563875.1). Lineage (NCBI taxonomy): Eukaryota > Metazoa > Arthropoda > Insecta > Coleoptera > Chrysomelidae > Diabrotica > Diabrotica virgifera. The sequence goes on from NC_065445.1 coordinate 158,471,873, forward strand.
AAAGTGGCATCGATATACAGATGCCACTTTGCAAGACGATGCCAAATCGATGGTAAATGCATAATGTATCGATGCCAAATTGATAGTAGGATGTATATATATATATATATATATATATATATATATATATATATATATATATATATATATATATATATATATATATATATATATAATATATATATGTGAATTATTTGCAAACAATCTACCTACTTGTTTTGGTAATGAAACCTGTATGGCCTTCCACTTTGAAGGCACTAGATGGCGCCCGGTATTTAAAATAAAATACCTAGAACGCCGAAAACAAGAGGCAATAATTTTTAACAAAAGTATGAAAATAATGTGTAAATAATATACGAAATTAATATTCACACCTCCGTCTCTCCTACCATTCGTAGACCGGTTTCTGCATTATTGCGTCATCAGTACGACTTTATATGAAAGACGAAGATGAGAACATTCCTTTCGTATATCTGAGGCCGCGATGCAGCCAAAAAGTTATTCAAAGACTGGTGCAATCTGAATTATTTGCAAACAATCTACCTACTTGTTTTGGTAATGAAACCTGTGCCTTCAAAGTGGAAGGCCATACAGGTTTCATTACCAAAACAAGTAGGTAGATTGTTTGCAAATAATTGCAAATAACTAGCAAAGATATTTGATCCTGTCAAAATTTATTGAAGAAAAAGTCAGGACTTCCTTACTGTAAGGAAATGTCATTTCCTTACTGTAAGGAAATGATATTTCCGTACAGTTGTTAGTGTTCTATTTATAAGCGTCAAGTTTGACAATTCAACCTCAATACGTTTCCATAGTAACCCAAGTAGTTTTATTAGGAATTTCAAAGCACCATTTATTTGGGAATAAAATTATCGCGTTTTTTTTTAAATCAATCAATATCTGTCGAATTTTAAACGATTTGCGGAAAAATAGTATGTTTACCTCGTAGGAAAAGCCACATTCCTGGACTCTGTGTTGCTAAGTCTCGGCTTGCGCCTCGACTTAGCAATCTTCACAGTCGTCCAGGAATGTTAAGCTTTTCCTACCCGGTAAACAATGTACTATTTCTTTTATAATACAAAACAGAAATTTTTCCACATGGTGCTTGAAGTACTGCTTGTAAATCATAGCAGGCAACCAAACTATTTCCTGACTCTCTTGCAATTTTAATATCATTTGATTTTTCTAACCTACTCAATTCTTTTTGTCTTAAATGATACTCATACTTTTGTTTAAGGTTTTCATCGGTATCGGGTGCGTTTTTGTAGCTCTCACACAAGGAACACTGATCTTTTTTCGGGGTAAAAAAAGATATATTGTATTCTGTGTTGAACACTTTTTCATAAATACACTTTTTGGCAGGATCTTTCCCAAGTGTCTCTTGATGTGCCTTATACAAGCGATACATTTCAGCCAGGCTCAAACTCCCATCTAAATACTCACGACTGCTTTGAGCACAGAGATAGTGAGACTCCATACGAGGGAATGAATTGATATGGTTTTTAATATCATTTTTTACGTCGTCTGAGGTTTTTCGTTGATTTCCATGTGAACCTCTCTTTTCTTTTTTATAGACACCATTTTCATCCAATTGTTTTAAGGTATTTCTAATAAATTTATATCCTATATCTAATGTACGCATAAAAAATGTCTTACAAACCCTTACCCTTTCTTCATTACAAATGAAGTTGTAAGCAATATTATTTCCTCTGTTACTGCCCTCTGTCTTCATTCTATACTTCGGAGTGACTTTACAGGTGTTAGCTAAAACAAAATTTCGCTGCAAAGCGTGATCTGCTAATCCCCAGAATGATCGATTGATATGGGCCTGTTGTTCTGTATTTATTTTGGATGGACACTGATGACGACAACTCTTCCCACAAACTCCTTTCACAGTACGAGAAGAAATGACATTATTAGTTGCTGTTACGTACTCCTTGCCGGAATTAACCTTTTGTTTTTTTATGTTTCTCTGCCATTGGTTCTCATTTCGTACCCTTTTTCGTGGCTTAAAATTACATACACTACCTTCTATAATATTTGTAACTACACTATGTTTACTATTATTATCCTTACTTTCATTATTACTACAGCTAATGCCACTACTATCATTATTAATTAAGTAATTAAGTTTACTAATATCCCTATTCTTATGATTACTAGTATAACTAACACAAGTGACATTATCATCAACAATTTCTTTGCCATCATCTAATGAACATTCCTTATCTAGTACTAATACATCTTTAGGTATACTGTCAGAAGCAACATTTAACATCTCGCTTGTTGAAATAGAAATATCAGAAAAAGATTCCGAATCTGGTGAGGAATGAGGAATGTGAATTTCTTTTGAAGAGTTCTGAAAGAAAACATTACCTTTCTATCATATTGATGTAGGTCAAAACTGTATTTTTATTAAGGGTGTTTATACACTTACACTAATTACGAGTATTATTGTAAGATAAAACTTACCAAGACTGAAGATTCTTTCAGTATATTGGAATTTTCTGTGTCCAGGTCAATCTGTTTTTCAACACCATTTTCTGATTCATTTTCAGTTAATTTCAGTGTCGTACAAATGATTGGTTCATCACTGATAACATCATGGTTGTAATCTATGTCATAGTTTACTGCACACTCACTTATTATGGTATCCTGAAATTAAATATAAATATTTCATTAATGCAAAGCTATAATACCATGAAAGTATTCTCATTCAATAATTTTTTGTTGTTTAACGCTTGACTGTTTTGCATACAAAAATAGTAAAACTGTAAAAATAAATAAAATACTTACAGAAAGTGAAAATTCTACTGGTACATCATTTACAACTTGACCCATATTGGCTCCGTGCGTCTCCCCTCTACTTACAGTCACGTGACACGCTGTCAGATTTTGTAAGGACGTTTTAACATTGAGTCTTATGGGATTATTTTGTTAAACTTGAATATTTTATTTTGTAGTGATAATAACCGAAAAAAATTGTTAGAATTCATTAGTTATTAATTTATACTGTAATTTATGGTGCAACAAAAATATTTTCTTTTGCGTTAATAAAGATTTATTGACATAAACTGCGATAGTGAGGTTATGTATACAAAATCGATCAATATTGGAAAGTGAAAAATTTATATCAGATTAAGTGCGTTTTTATTTTCTGTTTATATTAATACATAATATCACTAGCGTGACACGGCATTTTTTTTTAAATGTCTCATTTAAACATACACAAAGCGTCCTTATAAAATTTCAAAAATCCGCCACCATGAGCAGGTCGGTCGATTTTGCTTTGACACTTTGTTAACGCTCGGGGCGAATATTCTATTAGTACTGGTGTGTCGTTGTCCACTGGTTTGTATATAAATGATTCATTATTGAGTTCTTCAACAGGCATTTCAGAAGTACTGGTTACCTGAAATTTAGAAGAAAAAACCATACAAGCTTTAATTAAACAATCTCTAAGTCAATAGTTGGTGTAGAGTTTATCGGTAATTTAATAACCTCAAAATTACAAATTCAGATTAAATTAAAATATTACTATTTAAAAACATTTATGGGGTGCCAGTATAAATATTGTAACATTTTAATTTACAAGAATTTCTGAATCTTGAAAATATACTTACGTTTTTGTGTGGAATAACAACATTAGTAGAAATACCATGTCCAACACTATTATTCTCCATTTGTTTCTCTTTTAGAACCATACTAACAATTTTTGCACCTCTAGACATGATAATGACTTAAAAAACTTACCCGAAAACTTGAAAAAAAAGTACAATCCACTGATGAATTCACTTCACACACTGAACAATAATTACTGAACTACAGAAACTACTCTAGTTTGACAAACTAACCTAACCTCAACTGTATGTAAACAAAAAATTGGAAGCCATTTCAATGGTGCAATAGGGCCACAATTTGAAATGTTGCCATATTGTACTAGAATGATACCCAATCATTTCCGTTCAACAACGCCGGAGCTTGAATTGCGACCTTATTGCATTTTATATTTTGAGAAAATGAATTAAAGCAATAAGGAATTATCTAAAATAATTTCATTTTACATTGAAATTGGAGATATGGCCTTATTGCACGACATAAAATGAAACAAAACAAGCGGAAAAAAGACTAAATCGCGTAAATCAATTTTTTTGACTTATGGCCCTCTTGCATTGGAGGTGCGATATATACAGCGTGTCTACTTAAGTTGGAAACATATGGGAAACTTTTTTGTTATTCATTTTATGAAAAAAAGTTATTCTTTATAAAAAGTTCTGCATGCTCTTAAACCTAAGATTCAATCATCAGATATCAAATTTTGTCAATATTATACGAGGTATGTCAAAAAATATGAACTTCGTTCAAGAGTAAAGTACCTTTATTTCTCTCAATATTGAAAATTCTTATTATGAAAAGTTGTTTCAAAATAAAAACTAAGATCAAATATGCAATTACATGCTTCTAATGGGAAAACAATATTTTCCAAATTGTTCTCAAATTTATTGATACTAACTTCGTTTTTATTTATAACACATACGATAACTCTTTTATTATTACTTTTAAGAAAAAAAATGTATTCTTTATAAAAAGCTCTTTATGTCCTAAGACCGAAGATGCAACCATCAGATATCACATTTTATTAATTTTATACGAGGTATGTCAAAAAATATGAATTTCACTCAAGAGTAAAGTACCTTTATTTTTCACAATACTGGAAACCGTTATTAAAAAAGTTGTTTAGAATTAAAAACTATGTTTCAATATGCAATTACATCCTTCTAATTGAAATATTGTGAAATATAAAGGTACTATAATCTTGAGCGAATTTCATATTTTTTGACACACCTCGTATAAAATTAATAAAAGTTCATATATATTGGTTGTGTCTTAGATTTTAGACCATGAAAAGCTTTTTATAAAGAATAACTTTTTTTCGTAAAATGAATAATAAACGAGTTATCATATTTGTAATATTTAAAAACGATGTTGGGTATCCATAAATTTGAGAAAATTTTTTTATTTCAATTAGAAGCATGTACTTGCATATTTGATCTTAGTTTTTAATTCCAAACAACCTTTTGTCATAAGAATTTTCGATATTGAGAGAAATAAAGGTACCGAATACCCTTGACCGAAATTCATATTTTTTTACATACCTCGTATAATATTGAGAAAATTTGATATCTGATGATTGAATCGTAGGTTTTGGGGCATGCAGAACTTTTTATAAAGAATAACTTTTTTCGTAAAATTAATAATAAACAAGTTGAAAATGCGAGCATTATCATAACGAAAACTTTGTATATTTACGTATTTCAATTCCTAATATGGAAAATTGCTATTATGAAAAGTAGGTTAGAATTAATAATTATGTTTTAATGTGCAATTATATCATTATAATTTAAATGTTATGAACTATAAAGGTAGTTTACTCTTGATCGAATTTCATATTTTTTATATACCTCGTATAAAATTAATAAAATTTTATATATGATGGTTGCATCATAAATCTTAGAACATGAAGAGCTTTTTATGAAGAATAACTTTTCTTCGTCAAATTAAAAATAAAAGAGTTATAAATGAAAATGTTGTTAGTATCCGTAATTTGAGAAAAATCTTCAAAAATTTTTTTCCATTAGAAGGATGTAATTGCACATATCAGACCATATTTTTTTATACCAAACAATATTATTTCATATACTGTCGGTTCGCTAAACTCAGACATAATTGGCTAGTGATTTTAGTCAATAATTTTGCCAATTCGACAAAAAAATAATTTCTAAATAGTTAATAATTACTAAATATTTAGTAATTTTGCCAATTTCGGCAAAATTCTCAAAAAACAAAAAAAATACCTACTAAAATCACTAACCAGTTGTGTCGAGTTTAGCGAACCGACTAGGTATATTTTAATTTCATATTTCGTAGCAAATGGAACAGTCCATTTATCATAAAGGGGAGGGCGTACGGGTATAAACCTTTTTAGAGCTGTTGAATAACTTATTGCTTTTAAAATATTATACTCAAATTGTATTTTTGAACATCTTATTTATTTTATATCATAATTAAATTCACTATCAAATGTCATTGATGTTTAATTAATCTTAATTTAAAATTTAGCTTCACATTCACGAAGTGTCAAACTCAAATGTAAATAACAAATAACCTATGTTATGTTTAACAAATCGAAGATTTAAAAAAGTAGCCTACTTCCTAATCAACCATTTGAGCTGACGTTTAGTGCGTCGGTAGGAGATAACCGGATTGTGACGTCACATTTTAGAGTTTGAGGTCGATTATCTCGAAGACGGTTAGAGGTATCGAAATGCCGTTTTCAGATTTGGATTCAGAAGGCAAAACTACATAAGAATCCATCGATACACTTGCTCTAAGTATTGCAGGAGCGGCGACGCAATAACACACAGACTTTTGCAAATTTATAAACGAAAAGTTTTCGTTGAAAAGTTTCCCATATGTTTCCAACTTAAGTAGACACGCTGTATATATATATATATCCAGTATTTCTTTATATATATATATATATATATATATATATATATATATATATATATATATATATATATATATATATATATATTAGAGCGGAGTAATTTTTTTTGTCATCGAGTCACAATCAGTTTCTGATTCTATAATGAATTCTGTGAAAAAAAAACATTACACCATAGGTATCTGATGAATTTCGAGGCGCCACATTTTTCATTTTAGTTTTGAGGTACATCAGAACTCGTCATTTTACGACTTCTGATGTACATTGAGGTTGATTGTTGACAAAATTTCAACTTTTTTTATTACGGAAAAGTTTATTTTATTAGATTTTGAGACGAGGAATCCATTTCTGATATCTATTTGTACCAAAAACACTCACCAGGGGGCGCTACAATGCAATTTTATGAACATCAGAATTTGTCATTTTATGACTTCTGATGTACATTGCGGTTCACTGGGGACATATTTAAACTTTTTTTTACGGAAAAGTGTATTTTAGTAGCTTTTGAGACAAGGAATTTATTTTTGATATCTATTTGTCCCAAAAGTACTCACCAGGGAGCGCTACAGTGCAATTTTTGTCATTTTACGACTACTTTTTTGGATAAAACAGTGTTAATATTATTTTTTCAACGTTTTTATTTAATAGGTCCTGATTTTATGTTACAAAAAATAGGTAATATTAATTAGTTTATTATAAACTTCACTAAACAATATTTTGCTTAATTAAATTTATTTGAAATATAATAAATTAGATGTTTTTGAGTAACCAAACCACTCAATTTTTTAATCAAAAAAATTTTGGATCTTCGATTTTTCTAAAACTTGATGTATAGCTTCTGAGGAACGTAAAAATAAGCTCGAGCTTAAACATTAATTAAGCCCGAACAGTCTTCTTCTTTTTTCTCAATTTGTATATTTTATCATAAAGTATCAATGGAAAAATAAGGTATTAATACGAGGGACTCAAAAATGTCATTATAAGGCATTATAACAAATTGTTATGATTCAAAACGAGGTTTTGGTCAAATTTTGGTGTAGAAAACGTTAGAATGCCGTTTCTTACATTTTTCTCCATCCCCAAAATATTGTATACTTCGATTTTGCTGATCATCTTGGCAATATTTTGCCAAGCATAATTCCTGTCCTTTGACATGTTCTACGTGTCGGACTTATGACTTATTAAAATGTCCAGTTGGTGATAAATAGCAGTCTTATTTTCGCAAATGTGTGAGTGTTTAATGAAAGGGTAACAAATAAATTGGAAGTTCTGGCTGACAAAATATATGGGACGTTTTCGTAGTCTGACGTTCCAAACTTTAACCTGCTTCACAAAAATTTCCCCTGTTCCAGTGTTCCCAAAGATCAGTTTGTCCGACTAGACACCGTTAAGCTATTAACAAATTTTCAGCTTGCTATTAATCAACTATTTTTTTGTACGCGGGATCCAGGCCTATATACTTTTAGAGCGCTCACTTCCGCCTTTATCTTAATTGTAAGAATTTTATACCTTTTTTGTCTTGGAGTTATATGACTGCGGGCTCTTAAATCTCCTTCGCTGATTTTTATAACTTATAATTATACATAATAATTGTTTAAAACTATTTTAGACAATATTTGTTACATCGCAAACTGCTACAAGTAATATTAAAATTGGTTGAAGTTTTTATCAATTTCCGCGTCCAAATAATAAAAATCTCACAAACACATCACCGGGGATTACGGCTTTTAGATATGACATTGGTGAAGCAAGTTGTAAACCTTTAGAGATGTTTCTATGTAATCTCGTGAAATATTGATGGGCAAACGTTGGAAATTATAAGTCTTTTAGCGTGGGTTACTAGTCTTCTTACTAGTACTTCAACAGTAGTTTTGTAATCGTAGGATATTCAGTTATAATTTGTTGCGCAAGTTCAGAGTTTATTAGGTAGATGCATATTCTGTTATTGGAGATTCTTGAGGCTAAGCAAATGTTACCTATGTACTTGACATATTCGAGTAGTAGTAAATTTGGTTCTGCATTGATTAGTACCTATGGTTTGCTCTTTTTTGGATAGGTATTTAGGTTTCGGCTTTGACATAGTAACAGTTGCATGTGAACTAGAAATATTACTGGTAGAGTTGAGTTCAGACATGTTGTTGCTATCTGTTACTTATATAGTCAAAAGTACTGGACTAATTTGTAGCGTTAATGTTTTTGTGCCATTGAATGTAGCCAGCCACGGCAAAAACATCACTGTAACACTATAACATAGAATATTATTAGCTAAACATCTATTACATTACAACAGTTAATACTTACTATCTGATGAGTAAATAGTATTATAAACTAGTATTTAGGGTAATAATAGCAAAAATCGACACTAATTTTCAGATCGATACGTAAACGATCTGACGCTTATTTGACAGTCAAATTAAAATTTGAATTGGTCAATTGAACTAAAGCTAATACCAAACCCTTCTTTTTGTGCATCATAGTTTGTCGAATTCTCTCGATCGTGATTATTATAGATAGAAGTCAGAAAATTATGTATTCGTTGAAGAATAGTTACATACTTTCACAATGTCAAGAGGTGAAATTACAATTGTCATTCTAGGTTAGTATATTTCGACATTTTATCGTTGACGCACTGAAAGAAGGGTTTGGAATGAACTGTATGTATTTTTAGTATGTCATACGTTCGTATATTAGTAGGGGAGGCAGGTGTGCTAAATTTGCAGTTACTCGAGCGTTATAGAGACCTATTGGATTGTGAAAATTAAGTCCGAAAACCAAAAAAACTTAAGTCAAGTTTTCCATTTTACTGGAGACTTTCCATTTTTTTAATTTAAATTCCAAAAATCATTTTTTCCGATTACAGTGCCATCTATCCATAATTCGAAATGTCTCGAATAAAAGTTACTTATTTTGACCTAAGAAATCCAAATCTGCAATAAAAAAATGGGGAATCCTATTTTAAGGTTTTAAAGTAACCCCCCACCCCACCACGGTGGGTGGTCGAGTTTGATGTCATTTGATAGATTTTTAAAAAATATTGAACACGTAGTTTTCAGTTTTTCGATCTGACCTTCATTTCCGACGATCAAAGTTGTGAAACTTTGTGACCCATCCATTTCCTTACGGATCCTCTCAAATCGCAAGATTTTTTAAATATACTGCATGTACTTAACTTACCTTATCTTAATCTGATGATTTCGAGATTTTCTAAGGATAAATTCTTTCGGACCCCTCTTAACGAAATCCCCTGTAGTTAGAGTCCATATATGGTAGGGGTACATTTACAGGGTACAATGTTTCTCCCCATGTGATATTCTGACGTGCTCGAGTAACTGCAGAAATCCCCGCTTGGGCTCCCCTACCTAATATAAAAGTAATTGCTTAAGGTCTAGTTAATTATGATATTTTAATTAATTTCATTAACAGAATTATTATTTTTTTTAAATTTTTTAATTATCAAGTTAATGTTAAATATTTTTAATAACACAGAAATAATATCGACTAAATAAAAATAAAAGAAAAAATAATAATATTAACATTGTTTTACTCACAAAATGACGCAAATTGCACTGTAGCTCCCCCTGGTGAGTATTTTTGGTAAAAATAGATAAAAAATGAATTCCTCGTCTCAAAAACTACTAAAATACACTTTTTCTTAAAAAAAATGTTTAAAATTTGTACACAATCACCCGCAATCTACATCAGTAGTCAGAAAATGACAACTTCTGATGTTCATAAAATTGCATTGTAGCGCCCCCTGGTGAGCATTTTTGGTAGAAATACATATCAAAAATGGATTAATCGTCTCAAAAACTACTAAAATACACTTTTGCGTAAAAAATGTGTAAAATGTGTCCACAATCAAACGCCATGTACATCAGAAGTCAAAAAATGACAACTTCTGATAATCATAAAATTGCAATGTAGCGCCCCCTGGTGGGTGGTTTTGGTACAAATAGATATCAAAAATGGATTCCTCGTTTCAAAAGCTACTAAAATACACTTTTCTGTAAAAAAAAGTTTAAAATTTGTCCACAATCAACTGCAATGTAGATCAGAAGTCATAAAATGACAATTTCTAATATTCATATAATTGCATTGTAGCGCCCCCTAGTGAGTGTTTTTGGTAGAAAAACATATCAAAAATGGATTAATCGTCTCAAAAACTACTAAAATACACTTTTGCGTAATAAATGTTTAAAATGTGTCCACAATCAAACGCCATGTACATCAGAAGTCATAAAATGACAACTTCTGATAATCATAAAATTGCAATGTAGCGCCCCCTGGTGGGTGGTTTTGGTACAAATAGATATCAAAAATGGATTCCCCGTTTCAAAAGCTACTAAAATACACTTTTTCGTAAAAAAAAGTTTAAAATTTGTCCACAATCAACTGCAATGTAGGTCAGAAGTCATAAAATGTCAATTTCTAATATTCATATAATTGTATTGTAGCGCCTCCTTCTGAGTGTTTTTGGTAGAAAAACATATTAAATTTAAATTTCTCGTCTCAAGAAATACTAAAATTCACTTTTCCGTAAACAAAGTTTAAAATTTGTCCACAATTAACCGCAATGAACATCAGTAGTCATAAAATGACGACTTCTGACGTTCACAAAATAGTATTGTAGCGCCCCCTGGTGAGTAATTTTGGTAAAAATAGATATCAAAAATGGATTCCTCGTCTCAAAAGCTACTAAAATAAACTTTTCCGTAATAAAAAAAGTTGAAATTTTGTCCACAATCAACCTGAATGTACATCAGAAGTCGTAAAATGACGAGTTCTGATGTACCTCAAAACTAAAATGAAAAATGTGGCGCCTCGAAATTCATCAGATACCTATGGTGTAATGTTTTTTTTTTACAGAATTCATTGTAGAATCAGAAACTGATTGTGACCCGATGACTTTTTTTTGTCATATAAATTACTCCGCTCTAATATATATATATATATATATATATATATATATATATATATATATATATATATATATATATATATATATATATATATGTATATAGCTCACAAATGATAGGAAGCCCGCTACAACCTGCAGATGAATGGAAGCCCGCGGTTCACGGGGTAAGGGCATTGTAGCACTGTCTTATTCCTAGTCTTACGAAGCCCACTCGTATAAACGCGTTCACAGTGTATATGGATTACGCATTATACGAAGCCCGACGATGTTGCCATGTTTTAATTTACGTTTAAATAATACGACTGTTCTACGAGATCCTTATATGTGTATATAAGTCGTCATATTGCCTGTTATAAGAAGCCCAATTCTATTCAGCAATCTATACGAAGCATTTTAGAAGAGTCAAGATAGAACGAAAAGATGCATTGTTTCGGAGCAATTCAAACAAGATTATCTTTTTCTAAAACTTTTTTTGTTAGTTTATATACATGTTAAAGTAAAAAGTTCTACTCACAGATTTTGCCGCTAATTGTTTATTATTTGTTTAAACAATAACAATAATTGTTTTGTACAGTGTGTCCAATTAACACGTTGACGGACACTGCGTCAAATGTATAAGCAAGTGTTGTGACACTATATGTATTTTGCAAAGTAGAATATGGAAAAATTCAACGTATATAGACGTTGTGTCACATTACATCAATGGAAATTAGACGACTATAGACGTTCTGTTCGTCAACGTGAAAAGTTGTGCATGGTCTAAATTAAAAATAGAACCATCAGTTCATTTTTTTCAAGCCGTATACGAGATCTTATGGCAAAAAATATGAATTTTACTCAAGAGTAAAGTAGATTTATTATTCAAAATATTGAAAATTGTTATAATGAAAAGTTGTTTGGAATTAAGAACTATATTCTAATATGCCATTTCATCTTTCTAATTAAAAAAAAGTTGAATTTTTTTTAATTATGGATATACAACATTATTTTCAGTTATTTCAATTATGATAACTCTTTTATTATAGACCAGTAAGGATCTGTGAAAAAACGTCTATTTTTGGATGTGAAAGGTGGCATTCGAATTTTTGCAGATAAAGTAAGGTGCTTCGTTAATAATAATTTACTTATGCTCCTTCTCAAATATGCCCGGAACATTAATAAAAAAAAATAAAATATTTAAAAATTTCGAAAAACGTCAATGATTTTTTTCTGCTTTCTTTGCTTATAACTTTAAAACGATTCGTTTTGGAACAAGGTTGTAGTGAAATAAAATAAAGATAATTGAATTTTGTATGATATCCGACTGGTCAAAAAGGTCTTAACTTATTACCTTTTCTGCAATATAGCAATAAATACAAAATAAGGGGGCAAAATATGCCTGTTGTTATTCAATGTTTTTAACCACTTCGGTGGTACTTAGAACCTTAGTAATTCACTTAGGAAATTCTTTGTAACATACTTAAACCGTGTACCAAATTTCATTAAAATCGACGTAATAGATTTTGCATAATAAATTTGCAATTTAAATGTTTTTAAAAAAGTTCAAATTTTTTAAAATCTTCCTGAACAAAAAGTAGACCATTTAGAAGTTGTCTAATTTTTTTACATATAAATAGGTGCTTTGCCTATCTAATACACTTTACAGAATTAAAATCGGATTATTTAAGGGGCCTGAGCAATGTTTTAAACTTATATACAATTTTTTGGCTATAAACAAATAGCTTTGTTTAATAATAAAAAATTAATTTTTAGCAATGCAAATAATTAAAACCGGTATAATTTGATTTAAACTTTCAAATGCTGTCAGCAGAATTGCTATTTTATTTTTTAATCAAAAGTTATTCGCGTTCAAAAATTGCACTTTTTCGATTTTTTGAAAGTTCCACTGCGTTTATCTCGAAAACTATGCATCCTACGAAAAAACTTGTAAGAACATTTTTTGCTTAGACTTACCCAAGAAATATAAAAAAATGTTTTATTTTGCGAAAAATCGATGTTATGTAATTCCTCAAGTTCTTTGTTTATAACAATTTTATTGACATCCGGATCAACTGTTACCCAAAAAAATCGTGTTCCACGGGTCAAAAAATACATAAAAATCTTGGGTAAGTCCATCTAAATAAAGGAGCCCGCAGCACCCCCTCCTGGCCACAGGACTAATTTGTTTATAAGCCAAAAAATTGTTTATAATTTTAAAACATTGCTGAGGCTGCTTAAACAATCCGATTTTAATTCTGTAAAGTGCATTAGATAGGTGGAGTGCTTCTTTATATGTAAAAAAATTTACAAATCTTTGTATTTACTAGTTTTTGTTGTGCAAGATTTTTTAAAAAATTTTAATTTTTTAAAAAAGTTTAGATTGCAATATTATTATTCAAAATCTAGTAAGTCAATTTTAATGAAATTTGGTGTACGGCTTTAGCACATTACAAAAATTTTCTAAGCGAATTAGGAAGGTTCCAAGTGTAACCTAAGTGATGGAAAATCATTGAATAAGAACAGGCTTGTTTTGCCCCCTTATTTTATATTTATTGCTATTTTGCAGCAAGGGTGATTAATTAAGAGATTTTTAACCAATCGCATCTGATATAAAATTTAATTACCTTTGTTTTATTCCTATACGACTTTGTTCCAAAATGAATCGTTTTAAAGTTATAATCAAAAAAAGTAGAAAAAAAAAACGAAATTTTTTGAAATTTTTAAATATTTTATTTTTTTTATTAATGTTCCGGGCATATTTGAGACGGAGCATTAATCAATTATTATTAACGAAGTTATCATCTAACTTTATCCGCAAAAATCTGAATGCCACCTCTCACATCCATCTAAAAACAGATCCTTACTGGTCTATTATTAATTATACGAAAAGAAGTTATCCTTTGTAAAAAGTTCTGCATGGCCAAAGACCTTAAATACAACCATCTTATATCAATTTTGATTAATTTTATACGAGGTATGTCAAAAAAGATAAATGTCGATCAAGAATAAAGTACCTTTATAGTTCAGAATATTTCAATGAGAAGGATGGAATATTGGAAGATGGTTTTTAGTGTTGTTCTGAAGCTATTTTCTTGTGACATTTTTATAATTATTTTGATTGGGAAATAAGCCACAATTAAATTGAAAAAATAATTTTATTAACGTTTCGACGCCCAAATCGGATGTCCTTGTCAAAATACAAAATATTACCGAGTAAATATTAGTAATATTTTATATTTTGACAACGACATCCGATTTGGGCGTCGAAACGCGAATAAAATTATTTTTTCAATTTAATTGTGGCTTATTTCCCAACCAAAGATAGATTCCCAACCTAGCGACCCGGCATTGGTCGCTAGGTAGATTGTTACGCGAGTGGTCGCGCGTGAGATTTTCTCTCACATATCTAAATTTTACCTTTTTTTACAAAATAAAGTTTTTAAAACAGTTTTTAAACTTTTTTTATTAACTAATAATAAGAAAAAACGAATGTAACATAATATAGATAATAATATAATAAAATAAAAAGAAATAATCGGAATTAAACCAATATTAATCAATCTCCGTATCTTGATAATTTACGGCACAGCACACAAATATAACAAGAATGCTCTGGAAAAATTGATTGATGACAATTACAATTTTTTTTACATTATTTCAGGTTTTAAGTGCCAAAATAAAATTAATTTTTATGTACAGTTCGTAACGCGGGTGGTCGCTTGATGAGAGAATGTCTCACTTGAAGCGCGCTGACTCAACAATTGGGTGATATTGGGTCAACTGAGTCACTATCTAAGCGGACGATTCTATTAGATTGTCGAGGGAGGATAGTTAGGAGACTAGAAGGAACTACAGATCTTATAATTTCCCAGAAAAAAAATTCTGTGCAATTTTCTGAAACCGTGAGAGAAAATCTCATATAGCGACCACTGGCGGGTTAATTATGGTTTTTAGTTCTAAACAACTTTACATAAGCACAATTTTCAATATTGTGAAAAATAAGGGTATATTATTTAAGTACTCTTGAGCAAATTCATATTTTTTTTATATACCTCGTATAAAATTGACAAAATTTGATATTAGACGGTTGTATTTTAGGTTTTAGACCCTGTAGAACATTTTATAAAGAATAACTGTTTTTCGTAAAATGAATAATAAAAGAGTTTTCCACCTACCTCTACCGAAAGTATACTTTTCCGGACCTGATTGTAGGGAGCAAAGTTCCTCCCTAGGGAGGAAAAGTAAAAGTGACATCATGGTATTTCATTCATAAAAATATAACTTATTGACGCCCTGTACAATATCTATTTTCTATTACGTAAGTTTGTATACATTTTAACGTTTATTTATAAAACACTCTGTATTTCACAGAATGGTAAAAAACTGTAAATTGTTATTTTGATTTAACAATGTTTACATTTTTATTTTGACTTATATTTGACAGTTGACAGTTATATTGTACGTAGGTACTTATTAGTTTTAGTTCTAATAAATTTTGTTGGTTACTTACATAAATAATTTAAGTAAAAATGAAAAAATGACTTGTTATTTGAGGAAGGTGGAAAAACCATATGTATAACATGGGAGTAAAGTGCCTTTTCCTCCCTTGAATGATTACTGCCCTCCGCTACGCGTCGGGCAGTAAACTTCATTCTCGGGAGGAAAAGTAGCACTTTCCTCCCTTGTTATACAAATAGCTATATGTATCATAATTGAAATAAACAACTAAAAATAATGTTGATTAGAAAAATTTTCAAATTTTTTTTCCATTAGAAGAATGAAATTGCATATCAGAATATAGTTCTTAATTCAAACAATCATGTTAAATTATATAATTTAAAATAATTTTAAAAATATCGTTGAATTTTGTTTCTATTTTGTTTTGATTACGCCGAATCCGAATATGGCATTACAATTTGAAAATGCTTATAAAGAAGCTCTTCTACACTATGTCTGCGTAGCAAGGAACCATATTTGAAACATTTTTATTACAAATTTTACGAGAAAAAGTTTATTCTTCATAAATTGCTCTGCATAGTCTAAAATCTAAAACTCAATCATCAGATATCAAGTTTTATCAAATTTATACGAGGTATGTCAAAAATACGAATTTTGTTAAAGAGTAAAGTACCTTTATATTCCAGAATATCAAGATATGGGTATTATAAAAAGTTGTTGGGAATTAAAAACTATGTTTTATTATAATTACATCATTATAATTGAAAAAAAAAATCAATGTTTTCTCAAATTACGGATACCCATCATCATTATTTTATTTCAATTATTTCAACTATTTTATTATTAATTTTACGAAAAAAAGTTATTCTTCATAAAATATTCTGGTCTATAGTCCAAAAAACAACCATCAGATATCAAACTTTTATCAAATTTTATACGAGGTATGTAAAAAATATTACTTTTGTTTAACAGTTCAGTATGGTTTGTTCAACAGAAAATGGTTGATCTCAATTAGTGCGGTCGTAAATATTATTAAATTTATCTGACCTGGCCCATTGTTAAGACCCACCCGGAGCGATAAGCAACCGAGGTAGACAGAGTTGATCTTTTGACAATTAACACTGACTAGACGGTAATCCCATAATAAAGCAAAGAAATTGTACCAGAAAACATATTTAAATTTTACCTGAAACCGGACCTTTTATACTATTATCGGTTATTCCAGAATGTTTATAGTGGTAACTAATTGAACTCGACCATTTACTGTTAAACATACCGTACCTTTATAGTTCACAATATCTCATTTAGAAGAATGTAATTGAACAGTGAAACATATTTTGTAATTCCAAACAACTTTTTTTAATAACAATTTTCGATATTGTCAAATCTAAAGGTACTTTACTCTTGAGTGAAATTCATATTTTTTTACATACCTCCTATGTCAAAATGTAAAATCGTATGTAAAACCTCGTATGTAAAATTAATAAAATTTGATATTGGATGGTTGCATCTAAGATCATATACGATGCAGAGTATTTTATAAAGAATAACTTTTTTCGTAAAACTGGTAATAAAAAAGTTATTAATAGGTTCGAAGTTACGCAGACATAATGTTTAAGAGCTAAAAATATTTTTTTGTTGAAAATGTATTATTGTTCAAGCTTATTATTAAATTTATTTTAGGTAAGTTTTAGAGAAAACATTTTTGATCACTTTTTATAAACAATTTTTTAGTTGGTAATTTTCGGTTTTTGTATTAGGTACATTTTTGTTATCTTTCTTAATTTTTGTCAAAAAGGAATAGTTTCATTCATAGTTTCATAGTTTCATTTCTAAAATAAAATTATTGAGTAAATTTTAAAAAATACATCAAGTGCTTTAAAAAACACCTATAAAATTGTAAAAAATCTTTTCAAACTTGAGTAATACCGTTTTAAAGTGCTGGTAATTCTGTAAACTACGTTTTTACTTAAAACTTACGTAAAAGTTTTCAAAAATTGTATTTTTGCGTCATATCATTTGAATTAAATTTTTGGCATTTTTTTGAATGAAACATTGTTTAGTAAGATGTTTGAAAGGTAAGTTGTGCAAATTTGAGAGCTTTATAAGAAAAATTTTATTAGTTACACATTTTTAAATAATGTTTAAACAAAATTCAGCCCACACCGTACTTATGCCCATACATTTTATTTCTTTTTATTATAACCATAAGATAGTTTAATTGTTCTTCTTTCCAATTAAGCTATCCTTTCTTGTTCCTTCTCTTAATTTCCTTCTTTCTTGTCCAATTTGTAAAATTTTATTTGATCCATTAATTAGAGAAATACACTGAAATAACTCAGCCGTGCACTTCGCTAGTTTACAGTGCGCCAATGTGTGTGAGAAGGGTGACTTATAGCGTTATAGCGTGAAGCGTTATAAATAAAAAATTATAGAAGCTACAGATTTAATTTTATAAAAATTTCATTCTTATATTTAGGTTTTTTTCAATAGTCTGAATTTTTCAATAGTCAAGTCAGTTTTTTTCTAAAATTTATATTTTCGGGGTTATTTAAAGAAACATCTAATTTCGCAGTTCATTTGTTTAATAAAAAATTAAGTGCCCACTTCTAGAGTAGAACTTTTTAATATGTTGTTTATTAAACATTTCTTAGGGCCATCGGTACATAATTCGCAAATATTTTAAGGCTATCCCTACTTTTTCTGTCTTTACACAGCAAATTACGTCTAGTAAAATTGTCACTGGTATGGATATGTAAACTTTACTTGACAATTTCATCATTAACTGTAAAGATGGCTTTTGAATGTTCTTGGATAACTTTTACTAGTATAATTAATTGCCTTAATTGTTAATTCAGTTAATTAATATGATTATTTCATATTTCCGACCAATAGAAAGCTACAGAAATACAAATTAAATTGATCATTTTTGATAATATCTCATCGTCAAGTATATTACGTCAGATGCCCTTCGTTGCTGTGAAAAAATACATTAAGTGACATTAATGACAATTACTGTTTTAAAACTTATAAAAGCGATGACTTTCAATCGTCAAATATTTATAACAACTGTGTGTTTAATTGTATTAATTTGTACTTACATAAATAAATTATAATAAAATTTTGGTTTTAAACAGTTTTATTCATGAAATAATCGCAGCAAATTGCAGCTCGATCTCTGAAATTATTATCGAATTGTTTCCTTCGTGCCACTTGACGTCAATACTGTCAAAGTGTCACTCGGGAAAAGTTCTATAATTTCAGAGCTCTTCTGCAATTACTACTGATAATTTTTTCACTTCCTTTGTATTCAGTAATAATTAATCTACTGTACAACAAAAGCTAAAAATCAATCGAGAAAAGAGGAAAAGTGATAAAGTGATTTTTTAATAATATATTGTTACTATGAAACGCTTACAATTTTGAACATCTGTAACAACACAATACTTGGATCACTGAATATATCCTGGTGTATTCTCTGCTTTGGATCTTCCATAAATAATAAACAATAAATAACTTTTTATTAAGTTCACGTCTTAAATCAATTATTTATCAAACACATTATCAATATTATTTAATCAACAACTGAAAATATTCCCAATGCCAGGTCAAATATTTAAAATTGTCACTGTCTGACTGACAATATGCTGGCAATATTCTATTTACTACTGACAAAGGTTTGGAAAATATTACCACGGACATTGTGTTCATTTTTTTTCAAATCCTGAAAAAAAAAACAAAAAATATTTTTAAAAAATTTAAACGCAAAGTGAAAGACTAAATTATTACCGAGGGCCGAAAGTCTCTTACAATAAATAAAAAGTTTATTTTTAATGAGATATTTTGAAATTAAAAGTCACACTAAATTTTCTTTTAGTTTTTTAGCCCTGTAACTTATTAAAATAAACATTATAGAAGTTCTCAGGGACTTTCGGCCCTCGCTAATAACGTAATCTCTTATTCTGAGTTTAAAATTTTCAAAAATACTTATTAGTTTTCTCAGAATTCGAAAAAAAAAATGAATTCCATTTGAGTAGCATTTCAGCAGAAACTACGTACCCATCCCCTTAATGAAATTAAAAAACATCTATATTGTTTGATTTTTTCCGAAGGGAAAATCTATATGCATTTATATTAAATATTTTGTATTTGTATTAAATGAGGCGCTCAGAGCAACATTGGCACAGTCCACAAATTGAGCATATTTAGATTAATACATCAATAAAAGCAGAAAAATTGGATATATGGTCCAACAGTGGTCTACACAATCTAGCTCTATATTTGGCAAGATGGCACTACATAATGTATTGTTGCCTTGACAAATACTAAAAATACGAATGAAACAGTGGCCTAACCCTCAATTGTGTGGCTCAGACCCATCAAACAAGTGTTCATCGTATCAGAATCAGAATAATACGCATAATTCATAAGAATGACTATTTTTAATTTTATAAAGTAATATTTAATAATAATAACTTTAACCCCGTCCTTGAATGAGTGGTAAGAGCGCCTACCTTTGGATCGAAAAATCCGAATGGTTGTGAGTTCGAATCTCACCAGGGTCAGAAATGTTTCATTTATTATAAATTAATAAATGAAAATAGTTTCTGTCCTTGTGGGATCGGTACTCACCGGAGGGACCGCAGACGTTCGGATACAGTTAGCGTCTCTTTGCAAAGACAATAACATCAACTTTGCAAAGTAACAAGAGACTTACTCAACACACACACACTACACATTACACTAGGTACCAAACTGTTAAAAATTACCGTACCTACCATGCCAATGGCCATTAGTTGTCGAGGCATTAACCTTTTTTAAATAAAAAAAAAACAATAATTTAATTTGTCATATTAATTTCCTATTTGGTAGCAAATTTTGTGGCTTATTACAAACTAAAATAGTAAATTAGTAATACAAAGTATTAATTTGTATTAATTGCATCAATTAAAATAAATAATTCTTTTGCGATTCAATTTTTAAATCTTTTTTCTGTCGGTATCTTACTGTGTACAGGTAATGCTAAGAATTACCATAATCTGTTCTCGGGAGTCTTAGTACACAAGATTAATGACGATGAACGACCCAAAAATACGAAAAATGTGCAT
Source organism: Diabrotica virgifera virgifera (assembly GCF_917563875.1). Taxonomy (NCBI): domain Eukaryota; kingdom Metazoa; phylum Arthropoda; class Insecta; order Coleoptera; family Chrysomelidae; genus Diabrotica; species Diabrotica virgifera. Next base: position 158,492,844 of record NC_065445.1, read on the forward strand.
TGCCAGGTAATAATAAAAATGTTTACAACCTAATAGTACTTTGAGGAATACGCAAAAACGTTGCCAAACTTCAGGGCTTCTTATAATCGGTAGCTCAATGTGGGCTTCCTAACGCTGCTGAACTTCTACAGAGTATATACTTTTTTTCGCAGCGCAAACTGGTGGTAGATACCATGAACTACGAGTGTATGTTTTGATAATAATTCCAGGCATAAGCAGCCCGGGCTTCGTATTGTTAATCATGATTTCAGAGCTACCTATGGTACATTTCTAAAATTTGTCCGAATATATATGAAGCCCAAGCGTATTTACATGTTCTGAGCTTGGTTAAAATATCGAGAGATGGTGTAAAGTACGTTTTTTGGGGAAATAACATTAAAGAATTACGAAGCCCGAATCCGGGCTTCGTAAGGAGGTGTCGGTCTTCGTATGACCGGTGCGATATAGCGTTTTTGGCTTCCTAAAGTCGGAATCCATATATATATATATATATATATATATATATATATATATATATATATATATATATATATATTGATGCACGTTAAGTTGTGACTTCCGGTATACAGAAGAGGCTGTCCGACTTCCACCTTTTCTACTAGGAATTATTTTTTAAAAATTGTGTATTTGGTAAAAGGGGGGCTTATAAAATGGGTCTACTTATTGAGGGAGGATCTACTATGTGAATACAGTTGTGAATGCAGTTCTATGTTTTAAAGTTGTCTATTTAAATTAAAAGATTGATATTCTTTTGATTAAACAGGTTTACAAAAAAAATACATTTCGGAATATTTGACGAAACCATATGACTAGGGGGTTTTTGGGGTCACTGGTCACGAATCCGGGGTCCGCTGACCTCTATCACGTCAGGTAATGGTAATCTCAAGGTCAAATCAAGATAAACCAACAGTCGCTCTGAAAAAGTATATTAGGGGGTTTTTGTGGTCGCTGATGACGAATTTGTGTCCGCTGACCTCTATCACGTCTAGCTCAAGGTCATTTCGAGGTCAAATCAAGATAAATGGACACGATCGCTCTGAAAAAGTATATTAGGGGGTTTTTGGGGTCGCTGATCACAAAACTAGGGTCCGTTGAGCTCAACCGCGACAGGTAAAGGTCATTTCAAGGTCAAATCAGTTTTGTGGACTTGTCCTGATTTGGCCTTGAAATGACCATTACCTTACGTGGTAGAGCTCAACGGACCGCAGTTTTCATGATCAGTGATTCCAAAACCCCTATATTTTCAGAGCGATTGTGTCGATTTATGTTGATTTGACCTTGAACTAGACGTGATAGAGGTCAGCGGACTAATGATTCGTCATCAGCGACACCAAAAACGCCCTAATATACTTTCTCAGAGCGACTGTCGATTTATCTTGATTTGACCTTGAAATGACCTTTACCTGGCGTGAAAGAGGTGAGCGGACCCCGGATTCGTGATCAGCCACCCCAAAAACCTCCTTGGAACATGGTTTCGTCAAATAGTCCGAAATTTAGTTTTTTTTTGTAAACCTGTATTATTTATGATATGCTTGATATTTATTTTACAAATACTAATATTTTATTATTGCTGCAAAATGGATTTTTTGGAATTAATTAAAAAAGTGTTATTAGTAAGTAATTTATTTATGAAAATTATATCAAAAATTTTAATAAATTTTGAACTTATAGGAAATTTTAATATTTATTATTTTTCTTGATTAAATTTTGAATTTTAGATTTTATTACAGGCACCGTCCTTTTAATTTTTGATGTACCAATAATAATGTGTAATAAGAAAATTAAATGGCTAAATACACCAGGTGGGGTTGAGCTGCTAAAAAGCTATCTAGGTCCATCTTTTTAGAGCAGATTAGTCCCAGTCTGCTACTCGATACTATTGACTGCGCTTCTCCAGTTCTTTCTATCCTCTGTCTTTTTCTGCTAGTCTCTAATTCCTGCCCTATATAAATTTTCCTTTACTTCCTGTAACCATTTATTCTAGTTCCTCCGCGTCTCCTTCTAACTCCGGGTTTCCATTGTAAAATTGAGTTTATAGTTGTTACGCTACCTGCTCTCCATATATGCCCCAACCATCTAACACTGTGCTGAAATCTGAAAATCTGGAATAATATCTACCCGGGTCGAAACATTTTTTTTAATATATGAAAATAGTTATTTATGAAACAGTTCGTGAAGTATGCTTTTTACGAATGCACGTGATGTTTAGAGCACAAGCGACAACGGAGCGAGTGCTATACATCGCTTAAGTTCGCAAAAAGTACTTCACGCACAGTTTCCTACAATATTTTATCTACGATAAACAAATAAAAAAACTGTAACTCTTCATCACTGGAATTCATTCCTATTCTACAATTTTTAGAACTTATTTAAACATTCTAATTTCTTTCAAACCACAAAACTGTCAAATTTTTTTTTGTAATTTATTGCTCATTATGTCATCACCATGACAACGCGAAAGTTAAGGATATTTGATTATATGAAAGTGTGTCAAAAACAGTGCGAAAAAGTAAATCCCGTTTAAAATACATTGTTACTTCACGCACACGTTATCCATTAAATAGATCGATGCAGATCGGCCTTATATCGGATCCTCTACTATTAGTCCGTTCGCTGACGGTAAAATATTGCAAAATTCATAAATTTTAAAAAACCGCTTAGATCAGGGGTGGGCAATTACTTTTAAGCGCGGGCCAAAATGAAAGTTTCAAAATGTCTCTCGGGCCGGAGGACTATACCGGATATGTACGCTGTGCCCACGCGAATTTTTTTTGTGTAGTTTATTCCCTGCCCAAGAAATAAATACTATAAGTATTATTTTAAAGCATTTGGACAAAGAAATTTGACTGTTAATAATTAGAAAATGGTAATAATAAATTGTCCTACTTGGGAATACATGCGAAAAACTTGTGCCCAGTAAAATATGTCACGTAATTTAAAAAAAAAATGGTCATTATATTAAATCATAAGAAGATCCAGAAAAAGAACCAGATAAAAAATGAAGATATTGAGCAAGTGGACAAAATGAAATACTTACTTAGGAGTCTGGATTACGGAAGATTTAAATTCGAAATCATAAATTCGATCAAGAATAGAGCAATTGAGGGTAGACTTTTTGAAGATGAGTACATTTCTGAGTCACCAAAGACTCAATCTGCAAATCTGATATTAGTTGATAAAATGTTGTATATCCACTCTATTCTTTTTTATGGTGCCGAAGCTTGGATTGTTAATGCTGACTTAATGAGAAAGCCGGAAGCTTTTGAGATGTGGCTTTTTGGGAGAATTTAGAAAATACCGTGGACCGATCATATACGAACAAAATGATGTTGCACGAAATGGAAAGAGACAGAGAACTTTTGACCTCCATTAAAAGGAGACAGACAGCATATTTACGGCACATGCTCAGAAATGATATGTACGAGTTGTTCGAAGGAAAAAGGGGTCCTGGTAGACGACAAATATTCTGACTGAAAACATTTGAGACTGGACCGGGTTAAACACACAGACGCTTTTAAGAAAAGCAGAAAATAGAGACGAATTTGCAATGGTGTTTTAGCCAACCATCATTAGTGGAGTTGGCGTTAGAAGAATAATAATAAATTAATGGTAATTAAATAAATCAGTTATTGAAAGATTTTATTTTCTTATTTATTTATATTTTAACGATACAAATTAATTTATATTGATACATATTTTGTAAATATACCTAATATTAAATAAAATTATAAAAAAAAAGACAAACATTAAACGTTAAAATTAATAGAATACTCATTATAAGTATAACTTCTATAATAGTTAATGCGAAACGTGAAATCGCGAATGTTCATGTGATATTATTTCTTCAAAATTGGGATCCAAATCACCTGTAGCAATCCTTAATACCGAGTGTAGATTTTCGTCAGTAATTTGTGATCGATATTTATTTTTCGTGGAAACCATCAACGAAAAAGTTCTTTCACAAATATATGTCGAACCAAATAAAACTAGGTATTTTTGAACATAGTTTAAAAAATGTTTAAAATGTTCTGTATTCAAAGCACCGTAGAAAGCACTCAATTCGTTTGATTGAACATTTTCTTTTAATAAATTATTTGCCTGTAAGTCAATTAATTCTAGCTGAATTTCAACAGGAGCTTCTTGCACATCGAAATTGAAAGGTTGACTAATTAATGACAAAGGTTTTTCAATAGCTTTGAAATCTTGAAATCTTCTTTGGAATTCAGTAAGCAGGTCTTGTGTTACTGAACTATATTTAAGAAAATCAGAATTTTTCAATAATTCTCGTCGTGTTTGTAATGATGGGAAGTGGTTTAATATTTTTTTATTAAAGTTCTCAGCAAATAAGTTTAGTTTTATCATAAATGCTTTGACATTTGAGTGCATATTGAAAGCGAACTGGTTTTTCCCTTGTAAATTTACATTAAGTTCATTTAAATATTTTACAATATCTACAGAAAACGACAAATCGTTTAGCCATGCCTCATTTTGCAATTCAGGAAAATCATGTAGTTTTTCTTTTATCGACAAGAAGGATACTATTTCATCAAGCAAATATTGAAATCTGTCCAAAACTTTACCGATGCTAAGCCATCTCACCTCAGTGTAGTAAGGAATTTCGTAAAAGTCACTTTCAATTTCTTTCAAAAATTCAACAAACTGTCGATGATTTAAGGCACGTTCCCGGATAAAATTACAACTTTTGTCACAACAGTAACGACGTGATTCAATTTTAAAACTTTTCTACATAACACTTCTTGATGAATAATGCAGTGTAAAAATAATATGTCTTGTTCTGGCTGCAACTGTTTTACTTTGTCGCTGATTCGTTTTAGTAAGCCCACATTTTTCCCTGTTAAACTAGGACAGCCATCCGTAGTGATGCTTACTATTTTGTTCCAAGGTAAATTTACTTTAACTAAACACTCTTCAACAGCGTTAAAGAAGTCTTCACCGGTAGTTGTATCTTTCATTGGATGCACACTAAGAAGTTCCTCGCGAATTTCACATTTTTTGTTAATGCCCCGAATAAATATTAATAACTGACTTGTGCCAGTAATATCGCAGGACTCATCCAACGCCAGAGAACAATATGTAAAATCAGCAATTATTGTTTTTAGCTGGTCGAGTAAATTTCCTGAAATATTTTCGATCCGTCGCACTATTGTTCTCCTTGACAGGCTTAAATTTTCAAAAATATGTTTTTTTTCAGGACAACATATCTCCGACACTTCTACCATGCACTGTTTAACAAATTCTGCTTCAGAAAAAGGTTTACATAACTTAGCAATTTTGTGTGCAATAACATAACTTGCTTGTGTGGTAGATTTCTCGATGTTACTTTGTTTGCTAAAAATATTTTGTTGTTTATTTAAGTTTTTTGCTAAGTTGTCTGCAGCATTTTTAAGTTCTTCTAAAGAAAACGATGCATATTTTGGATGTTTTGATGTAAAATGCCTCTTTAAATTATATTCCTTGAAAACAGCAATGGTTTAATGGCAAACTAAACAAATTGCTTTTTACCAATGTTCGTAAAAAGGTATTTTTCTGTCCATGCTTCATTAAAATTTCTGCATTCCAAATCAACTTTTCTTTTTTTAGATTGTATCATTTTGCAAATGCTTACAAATAAATATTTTAATACAATAAAATAAAAACAATGTTTTCAAATTTTACTTACAAAATGTCCTCCACTTTTTCAATTTATTATATATTTGCAAAATAACACACACTGTATCAAAAGAAATATGAGGAGTAATAGGAAATCCGACCAGTGCTAAATCAAAATAAACTTATACGCGTCTTTCGAAGTAGTTGTAAAACTTCGGAAAAATCGGTAACAATGAATTTTATACTGAAGTAGGTATTCCAAACAACCATACTTAATTCAGATTTAATAAATAAAGAATCATATTATTGGGACCAAAGTGCTGAGGTATTTAGATCATAAACTGTCAGTGATATGGTTGAAATAGATACCCAAACACCGAGTGCTTGTCTTGAGACCTTGAGAGTTAAATACGATTATTAATACCGAATAAACAATTATGAATCTCCGGGGATTTCCCTATATTTTAAAAGAAATTTAAAGTAAATAGTTACAATTAAACAGTTTTTAAAAATATAGTTAGCTAAGGCTGTTCGTAATTATAATACTCTCTATTATTTATATATTTAATAATTTATGTGAACACTATGCAAACTATTACTGTTGATTTCAACAAAATCACATAAAAGGGATTAAAAAGATTAGGTACTTGCGGGGTTTTTCAACGGGCCGGACAAAGTAAGCGAAAGGGCCGGACCCGGCCCGCGGGCCGGCTTTTGCCCACCCCTGTGCTATAGCCTTATTCTTTAACTATATCGCTGTAATAACATTGTTTCTAGACAGGTAAATTATCATTGTATACTGGGCGTACCAATCAAACTGGTTTTTTTTTCAATTTTCACAACACCCTGTGGAATATTCTAGCCTTTATACAATATTGAAATTAAAACCCAACTATAGCCCCAGGTTTTCTTAACGTTCTGTTTGTTATTCATTCGCTTATGTTGGATAATAAAAAAGTTAGGGACTTTAACAACTAAACATGTTCTTTATCAATACATGGTGTTTCTAAATAAGTGCGACAAACTTTAAGGGGTAATTCTGCATGAAAAAATAATGATCGTTTACTTGATAAAGCTATGTCCGCAAATGCTTGCAAATATAAAATTCTTTTGCCAACGATCATTATTTTTTCATGCAGAAATTACCCCGTAAAGTTTGTCGCACTTATATTTAGAAACACCTGTATCGATAAAGAACATGGCTAGTTGTTAAAGTCCTTAACTTTTTATTATCCAACGTAAGCGAATGAATAAAAAAACAGAATGTTAATAAAACCTGGAGCTATAGTCAGGCTTTGATTTAAATATTTTATAAAGGCTAGAATATTCCACAGGGTGTTGTGAAAATTGAGAAAAAAAACCCAGTTTGATTGGTACACCCGGTATACAATGAAAATTTACCTGTCTATCAACAATATTATCATAGCTATTTTGTTAAAGAATAAGGCTATAACATATTAAAAAAAATTACTTAAATCGGACAACAGGTTTGGGAGATACGAGACATCAAAAATTACCCATTTTTTTGGGGTGCCCGTTTTTCGTGCCGGTGAGTGTAGATTAAATTAGAAGTTCATTGTAAAAAAGGAAGTAAACAAAAACACGAGAAAAATGAATTTATATAAGTAAATAGGTAAGTAAATATTATAGATTAAAATAAGTACAGAAAATATATAATTATAGAGATATATAATCACTTATTGTACCTTCATTTAAGGCTAACTTTAAAAGTAAAGCAGATCTGCTATTATTCATGTTTAAAAACAAAAGGCACACAAAACACTAAGTACGATTAGGACCGCGAATCTACAACAGATAAATATCTGGAAACCGTTACACAGGGTTGCCAAAAAACGGAAGTCACACCGAGCGGTGTGGTATACGGAAGACGCTACGCGTTGTGTACATAGCCTGTATAGTAGCACGGGAGCGACACTAGCGCTGGTGATATACCGTCGAACTAAAATCTGATCTTATGAGTATGTTAGATACGATATGACTTCCAGCGAAATTTTTAATATAAGCCTTCTGATACCATCTAGTAGCCAAATTCGTAAAAATATAGGCAAAACGTTGTGACTTCCGAAATCGGAAGTCATAACGGTATATATGAAGTAACAACGTATTACGAGAATCTACTTTGGAAGTCACATGGATACATGTATCAATATATATATATATATATATATATATATATATATATATATATATATATTTGTACATATATATATATATATATATATATATATATATATATATATATATATATATATATATATATATATATATATATATATATATATATATATATATACAAATAGTATCTTAATTGACTTATTAGGAAATACGAATTTCTCTATTTTTGGGTATAGAAGTCAAATTGGGGCCTTAAATTACACTATTATCCAATATTCAAGCTTTCGGAAATGTTTATTTCCTTTCTCAAGAATTTCTACAATGCAATAAGATAAAATTTAGAACATATGTATGAAAGAATAAAAAATATTAATGAGTAACTTACCAGAATTTAGATTATAAAAGAATGTTGATTACAATACATAATTAAAAATACTATTACTAAAACGGCTGTTTAACATTTCAAAAAAACATAGAAACAATAAAAATTCTTCAGAAAACATTTTAGAAAAGATTAAAAAATTGATTAATTTTGAAGTTTTGATCTAATTTTGATTGACTTTTTAAAATTTATTTATAAATTCTAAATACATGGCTGACAAAGACTAAATGTAACTATGGTCATAGCATATCGGTGTCTACATCTACAAAGAATTGAAAACATTTTTTGATAATAAAAATAAGGAAATGTTTAAAAGCAAAAAAAAAAATTAATTTTAAATATTGGTGATATTAATTAATTTTGTTAACATTTAATGCCAAATTATAAAGTGTAGATTATAAAAAAAAATTATGATTTGATGTAACTATGATTATTTTTCAAAAGAAAGGATGTAATTATAAATTTTGCTAAGATTGTCAATTTCAGATTTTTTGTTCATTGTGTTCGAACCTTTGCTGATCTGAACCATCTCAAGAAAAGTACGTTTATGTTTATTGTTTTCAATATCTAATATTTTTGGATCATGAAAATTCATAATGTGGTTATTTTGAATAACGTGCTCTGCTAAGTTTTAGTAATAGTATTTTTAATTATGTATTGTAATCAACATTCTTTTATAATCTAAATTCTGGTAAGTTACTCATTAATATTTTTTATTCTTTCATACATATGTTCTAAATTTTATCTTATTGCATTGTAGAAATTCTTGAGAAAGGAAATAAACATTTCCGAAAGCTTGAATATTGGATAATAGTGTAATTTAAGGCCCCAATTTGACTTCTATACCCAAAAATAGAGAAATTCGTATATATATATATATATATATATATACATATATATATATATATATATATATATATATATATATATATATATATATATATATATATATTGATACATGTATCCATGTGACTTCCAAAGCAGATTCTCGTAATACGTTGTTACTTCATATATACCGTTATGACTTCCGATTTCGGAAGTCACAACGTTTTGCCTATATTTTTACGAATTTGGCTACTAGATGGTATCAGAAGGCTTATATTAAAAATTTCGCTGGAAGTCATATCGTATCTAACGTACTCATAAGATCAGATTTTAGTTCGACGGTATATCACCAGCGCTAGTGTCGCTCCCGTGCTACTATATAGGTTATGTACACAACGCGTAGCGTCTTCCGTATACCACACCGCTCGGTGTGACTTCCGTTTTTTGGCAACCCTGTGTAACGGTTTCCAGACATTTATCTGTTGTAGATTCGCGGTCCTAATCGTACTTAGTGTTTTGTGTGCCTTTTGTTTTTAAACATGAATAATAGCAGATATGCTTTACTTTTAAAGTTAGCCTTAAATGAAGGTACAATAAGTGATTATATATCTCTATAATTATATATTTTCTGTACTTATTTTAATCTATAATATTTACTTACCTATTTACTTATATAAATTCATTTTTCTCGTGTTTATGTTTACTTCCTTTTTTACAATGAACTTCTAATTTAATCTACACTCACCGGCACGAAAAACGGGCACCCCAAAAAAATGGGTAATTTTTGATGTCTCGTATCTCCCAAACCTGTTTTCCGATTTAAGTAATTTTTTTAATATGTTATAGCCTTATTCTTTAACAATATAGCTATGATAATATTGTTGATAGACAGGTAAATTTTCATTGTATACCGGGTGTACCAATCAAACTGGGTTTTTTTCTCAATTTTCACAACACCCTGTGGAATATTCTAGCCTGTATAAAATATTTAAATTAAAGCTTAACTATAGCTCCAGGTTTTATTAACATTCTGTTTTTTTATTCATTCGCTTACGTTGGATAATAAAAAAGTTAAGGACTTTAACAACTAGCCATGTTCTTTATCGATACAGGTGTTTCTAAATATAAGTGCGACAAACTTTAAGGGGTAATTTCTGCATGAAAGAATAATGATCGTTTGGCAAAAGAATTTTATATTTGCAAGCATTTGCGGACATAGCTTTATCAAGTAAACGATCATTATTTTTTTCATGCAGAATTACCCCTTAAAGTTTGTCGCACTTATTTAGAAACACCATGTATTGATAAAGAACATGTTTAGTTGTTAAAGTCCCTAACTTTTTTATTATCCAACATAAGCGAATGAATAACAAACAGAACGTTAAGAAAACCTGGGGCTATAGTTGGGTTTTAATTTCAATATTGTATAAAGGCTAGAATATTCCACAGGGTGTTGTGAAAATTAAAAAAAAAACAGTTTGATTGGTACGCCCAGTATACAATGATAATTTACCTGTCTAGAAACAATATTATTACAGCGATATAGTTAAAGAATAAGGCTATAACATATTACAGAAATACTTAAATCGGAGAATAGGTTTAGGAGATACGAGCCATCAAAAATGACCCATTTTTTGGGGTGCCTGTTTTTCGTGCCGGTGAATGTATCTATTAAATAATCTAAATTATTTTTAAAAATCTTATTAAAAGCTTAAATACAAGAAATGTAGGTAAATGTTCTCATTTAACGAAATTTCCGAAAATTCCGTATTTTTGACCCAAGTAGGCTGAGAAATCGATTTTATAGTTATTGTTATTTCGAAAGTAATAAAACGTGTAAAAATATACAAAAAAATTGAATGAACAATTACAATTGAATGAAATTAAATACACGAAAAAATTAATCAAGAGCGATAAAAAGTTTAAAGTAATAAATTCTAGTAATAATATGAAATACAGTAAACTCTCTCTTAAGGGGGTAGGCGCAAAATCTCGGTCCAATGCTATTTAAATGCATTCATTTTTTACGAATTCTGAGAAAACTAATAAATACTTTTTAAAACTTACACCCAGAATGAAAGATTATTATTGCGGAGGACCGAAAGTCCCTTAGAATAAACAAAAAGTTTCCTTATAATGAAATATTCGAAATTAAAAATCACACTAACTTTTCTCTTGTTTTTTTATACCGTTATCTTATTAAAATAAACATTATATAAGTTTTCTGGGACTTTCGGCCCTCGGTAATAATGTAATATTCCATTCTGCGTTTAAATTTTTCAAAAATACTTATTAGTTTTCTCAGAATTCGAAAAAAATTAGTGCATTTAATTAGCATTTTACCAAGATTTTGCGCCTATCTCCTTAACGAACACTTTCCTCTATACGGACGGTATTTAAGACAAAACTCATTTGCCGATAATATTGAACCTGTACTCTTCAACGGACACTCCCTTAAAATGATGTGTAAATGAAAAAAAAAGGTATAGGTATTTTTTGCAAATATTTTAGAATACAAAACTACATATATTTTATTATTTAAAATTAATCCAGAGATGTCAACGAGTGATATTTGATACTGTTTGATGTTTCTACTACATTCTTAACTGTTTAGCAAAATGTGGGATCCGTAATTAAAATATAATATGTGTGTCGGTCATTAAAAGAAACTTGACACCGTAACGTTGTTCCAATAATATTTAACATTGATAAGTTGTGACTAAAAATTCTGCTTGAACGGAAATGTCTGCTTGAACATATCCAATAAAAATTTTATTTTCTTTTAAAAATGTTTCGGATTCAAGGGCGACTTGACTGTATGATAAAACAATAATTATACAAACAAAACAATTGTAATTATCAAGATTTTTGCTGTAAACTCGTGGAGAAATACATCAAATTAATAGAGCTCGGGAAATATGCACTTAAAAAAACCTTAAATTATGCAAAAAACAGTTGAATAATTGAAATATGCACTAAAATATTATGCTTTTATACATTTATAAAAAACGCAATTATTATTGGTGTATTGACAGTAGGTATTTTATTTTACCTAGTCCAGGTTGTATCTTAGTCGATAGGAAAAATATTCTGATTCGTTTTTTACGATCTTACCGAAATACATTCGAACCCGCTTATTGGAATAGCCTTCGTGCCAATCAAAAGTATTCCTATAACCGGGATATTCTAATAACCGATCATTGGTCGCTAGTAGAAACGTTTCCGGACCGTAAATTTATATTCCTTAAACCGGGATATTCCTTTAAGAGGTATTCTAATAAGCGGGTTTGACTGCAGTATAGTTCATTAACGGTTTTTGCTCCAAATTTTAAAGAAGGGATTGACGTGAAATTAAGCATACACATAGGTAATATGTCAAAGAAAAAAGTGTAAAGAAAACTTTGCCCTGGGGGGCGTTTCTCCTCTTCTCGGAGGTGAAAAATATACGTTCAAAATAAGTTCGGAAATGGATAAACTGACTAATTCTAAGCAACTTTTGTTATATAGAATTTTTTCACTAAGTTAATCCTTTTTGAGTTATTTGCGAGTCAATATGTCAATCTATCATCAAAAAATCACTTTTATACGGTTTTTTTGCCAATAACTCAAGAAGTAAGTATGTTATCGGGAAAAACATTAAAAATATAGCTTATAAAGTAACAAAATTGATGTACGTATGAACTTTTGAGAATCAGTAGAAGCAAAGTTGTAGCTAATGTAAAACAGGAAACAGGTTCATATTCGTCAAATTTAAAAACGAATAATTTCACGTGAAAGAACCAAAAAATGATAGCAACCAAAAAATGATGCACTGTTCTGAGACAACTTATTACAACTTTTTTAAAGTTTTAAAAAAATATTTTTTATGTTTTCTAAAAAAGTTTCTAGCATCAAAATTAAGCAAGATACGCTCAAAATAAAGTAGGTCCTATTTTTGTTAAAAAAATTCGAAAAAGCACCCCCTAATTGGAATCTCATATGAAATTAATACTTACCGCTTCACAAGTTACTTAACTTATGTAATATTTATATGATCTGTATAGCTTATATGATCGGCTCAAAGGGCTAATTTTTGAAAAAAATTGGTTTTAAACTAAAATTTTTTGCAGAAAAAAATGCTGTTTCAAAATGACATAAAATTTATTAGTGATACTAAAAATTACGAATAGTAAAAAATGTAGGTTTTGCTTTTCTGAATATTTAGGATTATGTGTTTTTCTTTGAGACAAATATTGGTTAAGATATGGCTGTTCAAAATTGGCTTACACAGTTGGTTAGTGACTAGTTCAGTCCCTTTCAATTACATCCCCTTAAAATAAGCATTTTGAACCGATGAAGCTTATAGATCATATTTATAAACAATACATACACGAGTAAATCAACTTCTGAAGTGGTGACTATTAATTTCATTTCGGATGCTAATTAGGGGGTGAATTTTATAATTTTTTACAAAAAAAAGGATCTTCGTTTTGAGCGTAACTTCCTTAATTTAATGCTAAAACTGTTTTAACCTTTTTTTAAACACTACAAAAAAGTTGTAATGAGTGTTCCCCAAAAAGTGCTTTAGTTTTTGACAGTTCACGTTGAAATATTCAATTTGGAATTTATTTTAATAAGTTACAGGGCTAAAAAACTAAAAGAAAATTTAGTGTGACTTTTAATTTCAAAATATCTCATTCAAAATAAACTTTTTATTTATTGTAAGAGACTTTCGGCCCTCGGTAATAATTTAGTCTTTCATTTTGCGTTTAAATTTTTCAAAAATATTTATTGTTTTTTTTTCAGGATTTGAAAAAAAATGAACACAATGTCCGTGGTAATATATTCCAAATCTTTGTCAGTCAGACAGTGACAATTTTAAATATTTGACCTGGCATTGGGAATATTTTCAGTTGTTGATTAAATAATATTGATAATGTGTTTAATAAATAATTGATTTAAGACGTGAACTTAATAAAAAGTTATTTATTGTTTATTATTTATGGAAGATCCAAAGCAGAGAATACACCAGGATATATTCAGTGATCCAAGTATTGTGTTGTTAAGATGTTCAAAATTGTAAGCGTTTCATAGTAACAATATATTATTAAAAAATCACTTTATCACTTTTCCTCTTTTCTAGATTGATTATTAGCTTTTGTTGTACAGTAGATAAATTATTACTGAATACATAGGTAGTGAAAAAATTATCAGTAGTAATTGAACAAGAGCTCTGAAATTATCGAGTTTTTCCCGAGTGACACTTTGACAGTATTAATTTCATGACCCGAAGGGGAGTGAAATTACGTCAAGTGGCACGAGGGAAACAATTCGATAATAATTTCAGAGATCGAGCTGCAATTTGCTGCGATTATTTCATGAATAAAACTGTTTAAAACCAAAATTTTATTGTAATTTATTTATGTAAGTACAAATTAGTACAATTAAACACACAGTTGTTATAAATATTTGACGATTGAAAGTCATCACTTTTATAAGTTTTAAAACAGTAATTGTCATTAATGTCACTGAATGTATTTTTTCACAGCAACGAAGGGCATCTGACGTAATATACTTGACGATGGGATATTATCAAAAATGATCAATTTAATTTGTATTTCTGTAGCTTTCTATTGGTCGGAAATATGAAATAATCATATTAATTAACTGAATTAACAATTAAGGCAATTAATTATACTAGTAATAGTTATCCAAGAACATTCAAAAGCCATCTTTACAGTTAATGATGAAATTGTCAAGTAAAGTTTACATATCCATACCAGTGACAATTTTACTACACGTAATTTGCCGTGTAAAGACAGAAAGAGTGGGGATAGCCTTAAAATATTTGCGAATTATGTACCGATGGCCCTAAGAAATGTTTAATAAACAACATATTAAAAAGTTCTACTCTAGAAGTGGGCACTTAATTTTTTATTAAACAAATGAACTGCGAAATTAGATGTTTCCTTAAATAACCCCGAAAATATAAATTTTAGAAAAAAACTGACTTGACTTGAAAAATTCAGACTATTGAAAAAAACCTAAATATAAGATTAAAATTTTTATAAAATTAAATCTGTAGCTTCTATAATTTTTTATTTGTAACGCTAAAGTCACCCTTCTCACAAACATTGGCGCACTGTAAACTAGCGAAGTGCACGGCTGAGTTATTTCAGTGTATTTCTCTAATTAATGGATCAAATAAAATTTTACAAATTGGACAAGAAAGAAGGAAATTAAGAGAAGGAACAAGAAAGGATAGCTTAATTGGAAAGAAGAACAATTAAGCTATCTTATGGTTATAATAAAAAGAAATAAAATGTATGGGCATAAGTACGGTGTGGGCTGAATTTTGTTTAAACATTATTTAAAAATGTGTAACTAATAAAATTTTTCTTATAAAGCTCTCAAATTTGCACAACTTACCTTTCAAACATCTTACTAAACAATGTTTCATTCAAAAAAATGCCAAAAATTTAATTCAAATGATATGACGCAAAAATACAATTTTTGAAAACTTTTACGTAAGTTTTAAGTAAAACCGTAGTTTACAGAATTACCAGCACTTTAAAACGGTATTACTCAAGTTTGAAAAGATTTTTTACAATTTTATAGGTGATTTTTTAAAGCATTTGATGTATTTTTAAAATTTACTCAATAATTTTATTTTAGAAATGAAACTATGAAACTATGAATGAAACTATTCCTTTTTGACAAAAATTAAGAAAGATAACAAAAATGTACCTAATACAAAAACCGAAAATTACCAACTAAAAAATTGTTTATAAAAAGTGATCAAAAATGTTTTCTCTAAAACTTACCTAAAATAAATTTAATAATAAGCTTGAACAATAATAAATTTTCAACAAAAAAATATTTTTAGCTCTTAAACATTATGTCTGCGTAACTTCGAACCTATTATTAACTTTTTTATTACCAGTTTTACGAAAAAAGTTATTCTTTATAAAATACTCTGCATCGTATAAAATATGATCTCAGATGCAACCATCAAATATCAAATTTTATTAATTTTACATACGAGGTTTTACATACGATTTTACATTTTGACATGCGAGGTATGTAAAAAAATATGAATTTCACTCAAGAGTAAAGTACCTTTAGATTTCACAATATCGAAAATTGTTATTAAAAAAAGTTGTTTGGAATTACAAAATATGTTTCACTGTTTAATTACATTCTTCTAAATGAGATATTGTGAACTATAAAGGTATGGTATGTTTAACAGTAAATGGTCGAGTTCAATTAGTTACCACTATAAACATCCTGGAATAACCGATAATAGTATAAAAGGTCCGGTTTCAGGTAAAATTTAAATATGTTTTCTGGTACAATTTCTTTGCTTTATTATGGGATTACCGTCTAATCAGTGTTAATTGTCAAAAGACCAACTCTGTCTACCTCGGTTGCTTATCGCTCCGGGTGGGTCTTAACAATGGACCAGGTCAGATAAATTTAATAATATTTACGACCGCACTAATTGAACTCAACCATTTACTGTTGAACAAACCATACTGAACTGTTAAGCAAAAGTCATATTTTTTACGTACCTCGTATAAAATTGAAAAAGTTTGATATCTGATGGTTGTTTTTTGGACTTTAGACCAGAATAGAGTATTTTATGAAGAATAACTTTTTTTCGTAAAATTAATAATAAAATAGTTGAAATAATTGAAATAAAATAATGATGATGGGTATCCGTAATTTGAGAAAACATTGATTTTTTTTTTCAATTATAATGATGTAATTATAATAAAACATAGTTTTTAATTCCCAACAACTTTTTATAATACCCATATTTTGATATTCTGGAATATAAAGGTACTTTACTCTTTAATAAAATTCGTATTTTTGACATACCTCGTATAAAATTGATAAAACTTGATATCTGATGATTGGGTTTTAGATTTTAGACTATGCAGAGCAATTTATGAAGAATAAACTTTTTTTCGTAAAATTTGTAATAAAAATGTTTCAAATATGGTTCCTTGCTACGCAGACATAGTGTAGAAGAGCTTCTTTATAAGCATTTTCAAATTGTAATGCCATATTCGGATTCAGCATAATCAAAAACAAAATAGAAACAAAATTCAACGATATTTTTAAAATTATTTTAAATTATATAATTTAACATGATTGTTTGGAATTAAGAACTATATTCTGATATGCAATTTCATCCTTCTAATGAAAAAAAAAAAAATTTGAAAATTTTTCTAATCAACATTATTTTTAGTTGTTTATTTCAATTATGATACATATAGATATTTGTATAACAAGGGAGGAAAGTGCTTCTTTTCCTCCCGAGAATGAAGTTTACTGCCCGACGCGTAGCGGAGGGCAGTAATCATTCAAGGGAGGAAAAGGCACTTTACTCCCATGTTATACATATGGTTTTTCCACCTTCCTCAAATAACAAGTTATTTTTTCATTTTTACTTAATTTATTTATGTAACTAACCAACAAAATTTATTAGAACTAAAACTAATAAGTACGTACAATATAACTGTCAACTGTCAAATATAAGTCAAAATAAAAATGTAAACATTGTTAAATCAAAATAACAATTTACAGTTTTTTACCATTCTGTGAAATACAGAGTCTTTTATAAATAAACGTTAAAATGTATACAAACTTACGTAATAGAAAATAGATATTGTACAGGGCGTCAATAAGTTATATTTTTATGAATGAAATACCATGATGTCACTTTTACTTTTCTTCCCTAGGGAGGAAAAGTACAACTTTGCTCCCTACAATCAGGTCCGGAAAAGTATACTTCCTTAGAGGTAGGTGGAAAACTCTTTTATTATTCATTTTACGAAAAACAGTTATTCTTTATAAAATGTTCTACAGGGTCTAAAACCTAAAATACAACCGTCTAATATCAAATTTTGTTAATTTTATACGAGGTATATAAAAAAAATATGAATTTTCCCAAGAGTACTTAAATAATATACCCTTATTTTTCACAATATTGAAAATTGTGCTTATGTAAAGTTGTTTAGAACTAAAAACCATAATTAACCCGCCAGTGGTCGCTATATGAGATTTTCTCTCACGGTTTCAGAAAATTGCACAGAATTTTTTTTCTGGGAAATTATAAGATCTGTAGTTCCTTCTAGTCTCCTAACTATACTCCCTCGACAATCTAATAGAATCGTCCGCTTAGATAGTGACTCAGTTGACCTAATATCACCCAATTGTTGAGTCAGCGCGCTTCAAGTGAGACATTCTCTCATCAAGCGACCACCCGCGTTACGAACTGTACATAAAAATTAATTTTATTTTGGCACTTAAAACCTAAAATAATGTAAAAAAAATTGTAATTGTCATCAATCAATTTTTCCAGAGCATTCTTGTTATATTTGTGTGCTGTGCCGTAAATTATCAAGATACGGAGATTGATTAATATTGGTTTAATTCCGATTATTTCTTTTTATTTTATTATATTATTATCTATATTATGTTACATTTTTTTTCTTATTATTAGTTAATAAAAAAAGTTTAAAAACTGTTTTAAAAACTTTATTTTGTAAAAAAAGGTAAAATTTGGATATGTGAGAGAAAATCTCACGCGCGACCACTCGCGTAACAATCTACCTAGCGACCAATGCCGGGTCGCTAGGTTTGGAATCTATCTTTGGTTGGGAAATAAGCCACAATTAAATTGAAAAAATAATTTTATTCGCGTTTGGACGCCCAAATCGGATGTCGTTGTCAAAATATAAAATATTACTAATATTTACTCGGTAATATTTTGTATTTTGACAAGGACATCCGATTTGGGCGTCGAAACGTTAATAAAATTATTTTTTCAATTTAATTGTGGCTTATTTCCCAATCAAAATAATTATAAAAATGCCACAAGAAAATAGCTTCAGAACAACACTAAAAACCATCTTCCAATATTCCATCCTTCTCATTGAAATATTCTGAACTATAAAGGTACTTTATTTTTGATCGAAATTTATCTTTTTTGACATACCTCGTATAAAATTAATCAAAATTGATATAAGATGGTTGTATTTAAGGTCTTTGGCCATGCAGAACTTTTTACAAAGGATAACTTTTTTTTCGTATAATTAATAATAGACTGTTTTTTAGATTTAGACTGTTGTTTAGAATTAATAATAGACTATTAATCTGTTTTTAGATGGATGTGAGAGGTGGCATTCAGATTTTTGCGGATAAAGTTAGGTGATAACTTCATTATTAATAATTGATTAATGCTCCGTCTCAAATATGCCCGGAACATTAATAAAAAAAATAAAATATTTAAAAATTTCAAAAAATTTCGTTTTTTTTTCTAATTTTTTTGCTTATAACTTTAAAACGATTCATTTTGGAACAAAGTCGTATAGGAATAAAACAAAGGTAATTAAATTTTCTATCAGATGCGATTGGTTAAAAATCTCTTAATTAATCACCCTTGCTGCAAAATAGCAATAAATATAAAATAAGGGGGCAAAACAAGCCTGTTATTATTCAATTATTTTCCATCACTTAGGTTACACTTGGAACCTTCCTAATTCGCTTAGAAAATTTTTGTAATGTGCTAAAACCGTACACCAAATTTCATTAAAATTGACTTACTAGATTTTGAATAATAATTTTGCATTCTAAACTTTTTTTAAAAAAAGAATGTGTTTGTACTTTGTACGCACGTAAGAAGTTATACTTCTATTATATGATTATATGATTATAAACGAAATTAATATACTTTTTATTTATATTTTATTTAAATATTAAATTAATTTATACTTACTACTTCTCAAACATTTTTATTAAAACAGATCCAGAAATTAAAATAATAAAAAAATAAAACACACACAAACACATTAAAAATGCCACAAATGATTTCTGAACATTAATTGTCGGAAAAATGTTTAACTAAATACGTATTTTCTGAAAATAAAATTATATAATAAATATACTTACAATCATAAAATGTATAAAAAAAAATAAAAAAATAAAAGTTTCTATTGGGATTCGAACCAACTTACCACGCGGCTGGTATTTGCGTTGTATTGGGATTCACCCGCATTAAAACTTCGCCACAGAGACAGCTTGTCATTATGTGCGAAGATCGTCTAACTAAACAAATTAACCTTTTGACATTTTTAACTTATGTAAATCAAATTATTTTGATTTTGATTTGAAATGATTTAGAATTGAAAAAATACAACAAAACATAGAGTAAGAAGACAATATATTAGGTGAATATTGATAGAAATTTTGATGGTAATCAAATTATGTAAATAAAAGTATTACATAATACTTATGTATTTTGGTAGGTTCAAGGTAGGTATCGGAGCTCGTATAACGACTAATAAATTTCGCAATCACTTGCGTCGTGCAAAGTGGCTATGTTCAAATATCATAACAAAATTTGATCAACTATTTATAAAACACTTACCAGTGAAAGATTCTTTAGCTTTGAATAAGCGAGATCTGCGGCACTCATACTAGGCACAGTTTGATGAGCTTTCACATTGGCATGCAGCAATCATCTCTTCTATGTAAATAAGTCCAAAAATATAATATGAAAACTATTTAAAAAGGCAGTATAACCATTAACTAACTTTTTGTTTGTTGTTTCTCTTCCTACAAATTTTAAAACGCAACAAGCATACATTATAACCAAACCATGCACAGTCCCACAGCTGTGCCACAGCTGCCATATTGGATAATTTTTGTCATGTCATTTGAACATCCAATCAGAACAAAGTTATAATGCGCATGTGCCCGGTCGCTAGGTTTTCCCATATAAAATTTCACCGTCATTACGCCCGTAAAGAAGTATAACTTCAAAAATTAAAATTTTTTAAAATCTTGCACAACAAAAACTAGTGTATACAAAGATTGGTCAATTTTTTTACATATAAAGAAGCACTCCACCTATCTAATGCACTTTACATAATTAAAATCGGATTGTTTAAGAAGCCTCAGCAATGTTTTAAAGTTATAAACAATTTTTTGGCTTATAAACAAATTAGTCCTGTGGCCAGGAGGGGGTGCTGCGGGCTCCTTTATTTAGATGGACTTACCCAAGATTTTTATGTATTTTTTGACCCGTGGAACACGATTTTTTTGGGTAACAGTTGATCCGGATGTCAATAAAATTGTTATAAACAAACAACTTGAGGAATTACATAACATCGATTTTTCGCAAAATAAAACACTTTTTTATATTTCTTGGGTAAGTCTAAGCAAAAAATGTTGTTACAAGTTTTTTCGTAGGATGCATAGTTTTCGAGATAAACGCAATGGAACTTTCAAAAAATCGAAAAAGTGCAATTTTTGAACGCGAATAACTTTTGATTAAAAAATAAAATAGCAATTCTGCTGACAGAATTTGAAAGTATAAATCAAATTATACCGGTTTTAATTATTTGCATTGCTAAAAATTAATTTTTTATTATTAAACAAAGCTATTTGTTTATAAGCCAAAAAATTATTTATAAGTTTAAAACATTGCTGAGACCCCTTAAATAATCCGATTTTAATTCTGTAAAGTTTATTAGATAGGCAAAGCACCTCTTTATATGTAAAAAAATTAGACAACTTCTAAATGGTCTACTTTTTGTTCAGAAAGATTATAAAAAATTTGAACTTTTTTAAAAACATTTAAATTGCAAATTTATTATGCAAAATCTATTAGGTCGATTTTAATGAAATTTGGTACACAGTTTAAGTATGTTACAAGGAATTTCCTAAGTGAATTACTAAGGTTCTAAGTACCACCGAAGTGGTTAAAAACATTGAATAACAACAGGCATATTTTGCCCCCTTATTTTGTATTTATTGCTATATTGCAGAAAAGGTAATAAGTTAAGACATTTTTGACCAGTCGGATATCATACAAAATTCAATTATGTTTATTTTATTTCTCTACGACTTTGTTCCAAAACGAATCGTTTTAAAGTTATAAGCAAAGAAACAGAAAAAAATCGACGTTTTTCGAATTTTTAAATATTTTATTTTTTTTATTAATGTTCCGGCCATATTTGAGAAGGAGCATAAGTAAATTATTATTAACGAAGTTATCACCTTACTTTATCTGCAAAAATTCGAATGCCACCTTTCACATCCAAAAATAGACGTTTTTTCACAGATCCTTACTGGTCTATAATAAAATAGTTATCATAATTGAAATAACTGAAAATAATGTTGTATATCCATAATTAAAAAAAAATTCAACTTTTTTTTAATTAGAAAGATGAAGTGGCATATTAGAATATAGTTCTTAATTCCAAACAACTTTTCATTACAACAATTTTTAATATTTTGAATAATAAAGCTACTTTACTCTTGAGTAAAATTCATATTTTTTGACATAATATCTCGTATACGGCTTAAAAAAAATGAACTGATGGTTCTATTTTTAATTTAGACCATGCACAACTTTTCACGTTGACGAACAGAACGTCTATAGTCGTCTAATTTCCATTGATGTAATGTGACACAACGTCTATATACGTTGAATTTTTCCCTATTCTACTTTGCAAAATACATATAGTGTCACAACACTTGCTTATACATTTGACGCAGTGTCCGACAACGTGTTAATTGGACACACTGTACAAAACAATTATTGTTATTGTTTAAACAAATAATAAACAATTAGCGGCAAAATCTGTGAGTAGAACTTTTTACTTTAACATGTATATAAACTAACAAAAAAAGTTTTAGAAAAAGATAATCTTGTTTGAATTGCTCCGAAACAATGCATCTTTTCGTTCTATCTTGACTCTTCTAAAATGCTTCGTATAGATTGCTGAATAGAATTGGGCTTCTTATAACAGGCAATATGACGACTTATATACACATATAAGGATCTCGTAGAACAGTCGTATTATTTAAACGTAAATTAAAACATGGCAACATCGTCGGGCTTCGTATAATGCGTAATCCATATTAGTCCTGTCGCCAGGGGGGGTACAACGGCCTCGTTAATTCAGATGGACTTACCCAAATTTTTTTTATGTATTTTGACCCGTAGAACACGAATTTTTTGGGTAACAGTTGATCCGGATGTCGATAAGATTGTTATAGACCAAGAACTTGAGGAATCAAATAACAGCGATTTTTGGCAAAACAAAACAATATTTTGTATTTTTTGGGTCATTTTAAGCAAAAAATATTTCTACAAGTTTTTTAGTAGGATGCACAGTTTTCGAGATAAACGCGGTTGAACTTTCAAAAAATCGAAAAACTGCAATTTTTAAACCCGAATAGCTTTTGATTAAAAAATAAAATAGCAATTCTGCTTAGCGCCTTTGAAAGTTCAAGTCAAATTATGTCGGTTTTGATTATTTGCATTGCTAAAAATTTATTGTGTTATTGCTAAACAAAGCTACAAACAACTAGTGCGTGAGTGATGTTTCTATGATTTCTCATTTAAAATCGAACGAGTAGGTAGAATAGGTACTAGTGCAATCAAGACTATTTCTACGTTACATGCGTTAAAACGCATGTAAAAGCACGGGAAACCCTACGTGTTTATAGCTTTGTTAAACAATAAAAAAATAAATTTTTACCAATGCAAATAATCAAAACCGATATAATTTGACTTAAACTTTCAAATGCGGTAAGCAGACTTGCTATTTTATTTTTTAATCAAAAGTTATTCGGGTTCAAAAATTGCAATTTTTCGATTTTTTTAAAGTTCAACCGCGTTTATCTCGAAAACTGTGCATCCTACGAAAAAACTTGTAGAAATATTTTTTACTTAAAATGGCCCAAAAAATACAAAATATTGTTTTGTTTTGCCAAAAATCGCTGTTATTTGATTCCTCAAGTTCTTGGTCTATAACAATCTTATCGACATCCGGATCAACTGTTACCCAAAAAATTCGTGTTCTACGGGTCAAAATACATAAAAAAAACTTGAGTAAGTCCATCTGAATTAACGAGGCCGTTGTACCCCCCCTGGCGACAGGACTATATACACTGTGAACGCGTTTATACGAGTGGGCTTCGTAGGACTGTAGGAATAAGACAGTGCTACAATCCCCTTACCCCGTAAACCGCGGGCTTCCATTCATCGACAGGTTGTAGCGGGCTTCCTATCATTTGTGAGCCATATATATATATATATATATATATATATATATATATATATAAAATATTATACGGGAAATAAATATTCTACCTTCGTCTGTGCTGCCATCTTGGGAACGTTTTCGCTGTCTACAGCTCATCAGCCAAGCTCTCAGAACAGACGAAGATGCAGAATATTTCCTCCGTATACCCGAGGCCGTAAGACAGCCATGCAGTCCTTATGGGACTAGCGCAATCTGAGTTAGTTAGAAGCAACCTACCTTGCTCGTTTCGGTAAGAAACCGATCTGTGCCTCTACTTTGAGGCCACGAGATGTCACCTGGTATTTATTGAAAAATACCTACGGCGTCAAACAAGCAGGAAATAATCGCAACTTTCTACTTTTTAAAAAGTATGAAAATAATATGTAAAATATTATACGGGAAATAAATATTCTACCTTCGTCTGTGCTGCCATCTTGGGAACGTTTTCGCTGTCTACAGCTCATCAGCCAAGCTCTCAGAACAGACGAAGATGCAGAATATTTCCTCCGTATACCCGAGGCCGTAAGACAGCCATGTAGTCCTTATGGGACTAGCGCAATCTGAGTTAGTTAGAAGCAACCTACCTTGCTCGTTTCGGTACGAAACCGATCTGTGCCTCTACTTTGAGGCCACGAGATGTCACCTGGTATTTATTGAAAAATACCTACGGCGTCAAACAAGCAGGAAATAATCGCAACTTTCTACTTTTTAAAAAGTATGAAAATAATATGTAAAATATTATACGGGAAATAAATATTCTACCTTCGTCTGTGCTGCCATCTTGGGAACGTTTTCGCTGTCTACAGCTCATCAGCCAAGCTCTCAGAACAGACGAAGATGCAGAATATTTCCTCCGTATACCCGAGGCCGTAAGACAGCCATGCAGTCCTTATGGGACTAGCGCAATCTGAGTTAGTTAGAAGCAACCTACCTTGCTCGTTTCGGTACGAAACCGATCTGTGCCTCTACTTTGAGGCCACGAGATGTCACCTGGTATTTATTGAAAAATACCTACGGCGTCAAACAAGCAGGAAATAATCGCAACTTTCTACTTTTTAAAAAGTATGAAAATAATATGTAAAATATTATACGGGAAATAAATATTCTACCTTCGTCTGTGCTGCCATCTTGGGAACGTTTTCGCTGTCTACAGCTCATCAGCCAAGCTCTCAGAACAGACGAAGATGCAGAATATTTCCTCCGTATACCCGAGGCCGTAAGACAGCCATGCAGTCCTTATGTAGAAAGCAGTAGAAAGTTGCGATTATTTCCTGCTTGTTTGACGCCGTAGGTATTTTTCAATAAATACCAGGTGACATCTCGTGGCCTCAAAGTAGAGGCACAGATCGGTTTCGTACCGAAACGAGCAAGGTAGGTTGCTTCTAACTAACTCAGATTGCGCTAGTCCCATAAGGACTGCATGGCTGTCTTACGGCCTCGGGTATACGGAGGAAATATTCTGCATCTTCGTCTGTTCTGAGAGCTTGGCTGATGAGCTGTAGACAGCGAAAACGTTCCCAAGATGGCAGCACAGACGAAGGTAGAATATTTATTTACCGTATAATATTTTACATATTATTTTCATACTTTTTAAAAAGTAGAAAGTTGCGATTATTTCCTGCTTGTTTGACGCCGTAGATATTTTTCAATAAATACCAGGTGACATCTCGTGGCCTCAAAGTAGAGGCACAGATCGGTTTCGTACCGAAACGAGCAAGGTAGGTTGCTTCTAACTAACTCAGATTGCGCTAGTCCCATAAGGACTGCATGGCTGTCTTACGGCCTCGGGTATACGGAGGAAATATTCTGCATCTTCGTCTGTTCTGAGAGCTTGGCTGATGAGCTGTAGACAGCGAAAACGTTCCCAAGATGGCAGCACAGACGAAGGTAGAATATTTATTTCCAGTATAATATTTTACATATTATTTTCATACTTTTTAAAAAGTAGAAAGTTGCGATTATTTCCTGCTTGTTTGACGCCGTAGGTATTTTTCAATAAATACCAGGTGACATCTCGTGGCCTCAAAGTAGAGGCACAGATCGGTTTCGTACCGAAACGAGCAAGGTAGGTTGCTTCTAACTAACTCAGATTGCGCTAGTCCCATAAGGACTGCATGGCTGTCTTATGGCCTCGGGTATACGGAGGAAATATTCTGCATCTTCGTCTGTTCTGAGAGCTTGGCTGATGAGCTGTAGACAGCGAAAACGTTCCCAAGATGGCAGCACAGACGAAGGTAGAATATTTATTTCCCGTATAATATTTTACATATTATTTTCATACTTTTTAAAAAGTAGAAAGTTGCGATTATTTCCTGCTTGTTTGACGCCGTAGGTATTTTTCAATAAATACCAGGTGACATCTCGTGGCCTCAAAGTAGAGGCACAGATCGGTTTCGTACCGAAACGAGCAAGGTAGGTTGCTTCTAACTAACTCATATATATATATATATATATATATATATATATATATATATATATATATATATATATATATATATACAGTTTTTGGTTATTGGGTTATGCAGCAATTGATAAGTGCACTCTTTTAAGTCTTTATTCCGAGCTTTCGTTCATGATTATGAACATCGTCAGGGTGCTACAATTATATTATATATGTGAGACAATATGAGAATATCTATATAAAATTATATGTACTAACAACTTATTAAGGAAATTTCAAATAGGTGGTCATTAAAATGAGATTTGTGCTTATTAAAATGGTCATGTAATGTCTCGATAAAACAAAATTATTCAAATAAAAATTTTATAATTTAGTTCAACTTCAAAATCGACGAAATATAAAATGACACTTGAAGTTGTTTTTTGAAATATAAAATGACACACGATTTTGAAGTTGAACTAAATTATAAAATTTTTATTTGAATAATTTTGTTTTATCGAGACATTACATGACCATTTTAATAAGTACAAATCTCATTTTAATGACCACCTATTTGAAATATCCTCAATAAGTTGTAAGTACATATAATTTTATATACATATTTTCATATTGTCTCACATATATAATATAATTGTAGCACCCTGACGATGTTCATAATCATGAACGAAAGCTCGGAATAAAGACTTAAAAGAGTACATTTATCAATTGCTGCATAACCCAATAACCAAAAACTGTACATTTACTGTCAGCAAAGACTCATTGTCTTCTTAATTATATATATATATATATATATATATATATATATATATATATATATATATATATATATATATATATATAGTTTGTGAGTGTGTTTCAAGGATCTACATCTCATGTTTTTAAACATAGATTTTACTTACTTTAAGTAATTAGGGAATTAAAACTTGAGACTGTCATTGTCGGACTTGCCGTAGATTTACGCACCTTCTATGTCTAGGTCTCGAATGTTGTTTTTTGATTGGAATGTGTCTAAAGATATTCAACCTCTCATCTTTATTGATAAGCCCAGAGAGGTTGAAGAGGGCGAAACACATTTCTAAGAACTGGTGTTTGGATCTTTGATTCTATTCGAAAAATTTTTCCCAACCCGAAATGGTGGATGTGTGAATTGTTCGTAAGGGGATTTTTCCACATTCTCTATTTCATCTGTTTGATTTCGTACGAGTGGTCGTCAAACCATTAACCTTGGATCCTTTGATCACTGAGTGTGTTTCAAGGATCTACATCTCATGTTTTTAAACATAGATTTTACTTACTTTAAGTAATTAGGGAATTAAAACTTGAGACTGTCATTGTCGGACTTGCCGTAGATTTACGCACCTTCTATGTCTAGGTCTCGAATGTTGTTTTTTGATTGGAATGTGTCTAAAGATATTCAACCTCTCATCTTTATTGATAAGCCCAGAGAGGTTGAAGAGGGCGAAACACATTTCTAAGAACTGGTGTTTGGATCTTTGATTCTATTCGAAAAATTTTTCCCAACCCGAAATGGTGGATGTGTGAATTGTTCGTAAGGGGATTTTTCCACATTCTCTATTTCATCTGTTTGATTTCGTACGAGTGGTCGTCAAACCATTAACCTTGGATCCTTTGATCACTGAGTGTGTTTCAAGGATCTACATCTCATATATATATATATATATATATATATATATATATATATATATATATATATATATATACAAATAGTATCTTAATTGACTTATTAGGAAATACGAATTTCACTATTTTTGGGTATAGAAGTCAAACTGGGGCCTTAAAGTACACTATTATCCAATATTCAAGCTTTCGAAAATGTTTATTTCCTTTCTCAAGAATTTCTACAATGCAATAAGATAAAATTTAGAATATATGTATGAAAGAATAAAAAATATTAATGAGTAACTTACCAGAATTTAGATTATAAAAGAATGTTGATTACAATACATAATTAAAAATACTATTACTAAAACGGCTGTTAAACATTAAAAAAAAACATAGAAACAATAAAAATTCTTCAGAAAACATTTTAGAAAAGATTAAAAAATTGATTAATTTTGAAGTTTTGATCTAATTTTGATTGACTTTTTAAAATTTATTTATAAATTCTAAATACATGGCTGACAAAGATTAAATGTAACTATGGTCATAGCATATCGGTGTCTACATCTACAAGGAATTGAAAACATTTTTTGATAATAAAAATAAGGAAATGTTTAAAGGCAAAAAAAAATTAATTTTAAATATTGGTGATATTAATTAATTTTTTTAACATTTAATGCCAAATTATAAAGTGTAGATTAGAAAAAAAATAATAATGATTTGATATAACTATGATTATTTTTCAAAAGAAAGGATGTAATTATAAATTTTGCTAAGATTGTAAATTTCAGATTTTTTGTTCATTGTGTTCGAACCTTTGCTGATATGAACCATCTCAAGAAAAGTACGTTTATGTTTATTGTTTTCAATATCTAATATTTTTGGATCATGAAAATTCATAATGTGGTTATTTTGAATAACGTGCTCTGCTAAGGCACATGAGGGTTTAAGAATTTTACAATCACTTTTATGAGATGTTATGCGACTAGATAAATTTCTACCGGTTTGACCAATATAAATTAAATCACAGTTTGTACAAGATATGGAGTAGATAACATTGCATTTTTCTAGAGTGTTAAATTGTTGTTTAGTTTTAGTATATAGTGAATACAAAGTTTTTATATTTTTAGTTGCTATTTTTTTATATTTTTTTATTTTATATTATATAAAATTTATGTTTTATATATATATATATTTATATATATATATATATATATATATATATATATATATATATATATATATTGATGCACGTTAAGTTGTGACTTCCGGTATACAGAAGAGGCTGTCTGGCTTCCACCTTTTCTACTTGGGATTATTTTTTAAAAATTGTATATTTGATAAGAGGGGGGGTGCTACGATAGATCTACATATTGAGGGGAAAGGATTTACCATAATAAATGTTGTATATATATAGGTATATACGGAAGCGGACATAATACGTTGTGGCTTCTGTAAATAGGGTAGTTCAAGTCGCGTTGTCAGTTCCAGCGATGTTGTCATGTTTTTGGAAGTCACAACGTCTCTTCTGCCAAATTTACCTCGTAGTTTGATCGTGATCTGTTATCTTAGAGTCTCACACTTGGCAGTGGAATTCATTGGTATCTAGCGTTCCAATAAGAATGTCTTCTTTTTAAAGTGCCTACCCGTTCCGGATGTTGGCGATCATCATGGCTATCTTGACTTTGTTTACCGCAGCGCGGGACAGTTCAGTGGTAGTCATGTTATACCACGTTCGTAAAGTTTACCACTTTTACCACGTCCTCTTTTACCACTTACCTTCCCTTGAAAAATCCGTTGGAGAAGGCGGTAACGTTCTTGATTTCTCATTACATGTCATTTTCGCATTGGAAATCGAAATTGGTTAATTGGCTTAATTGGTTAATTGGTTAAACGGCTTAATTCTATATATAAAATATCATTAATATTATATAGTTTAACTGTAATAATAATTGTTACAATAAATAAAACTATGCATTAGTCAATTACAGCTATTAATGAACATAATTCTGTAAATGAATATGAGTCTGTAATTCGGACCCCCGGAGAATTACAGAGGAATTAATTTATTAAACACAACACTAAGTGATAACAAACACACTGAATACAATTATAAGATTAGCAGAAGAACAACAAGGTTTAAGGTCGGGAAGATCATGTACCGACGCTATATTTATAATGAGGCAGATTCAAGAGAAATCAGTAGAATACAACAAACCGGTATACTTATGTTTCGTCGATTTTAAAAAGGAATTTGACAGAGTCAAATTAAAAGACGTTATCCATTTATTTTACGCAAGAGAGGTACCTCTAGGAATAATTAAAACGATCGAAAATATCTATCAGAACAACACGATCAGAGTAAAAGTAGATAAAGAACTAACTGACCCAATTGAAGCTGGCAATGGGATAAGACAGGGAGACTCCCTGTCTTGTTCTCTATTGTTCAACCTGATCATGGATGAAATAATAAAAAAAAGTAAGAACAAAAGAAAGATACCAAATGGGAGAAAACAACTTAAAATAATCTGCTATGCAGACGACGCAATACTAATCTCTCAAAGTGAAGATGATTTACAACGTATGCTGCACCAATTTAATATAACCGCTAGAAAATTTAACATGTTGATTTCCCCAAAAAAGACTAAATGCATGGTTATAACAACAAATCTAGTTGTAAATTAGAGCTGGACGGTCAGATAATAGCACAAGTCATAGAGTTTAAATATCTAGGCATCACACTATCTAGCTCTATCTACGGAAAGCTCGAAACCGAAGTACAAGCTCAGGTGAATAAAGTAAACAGAGCCGCAGGCTGCCTGAATGACACAATATGGAGAAATAAAAATATCGGAAAAGAAATGGAAGGCAGAATTTACAAAAGAGTCCTCAGACTAATAATGACATACGCGACAGAAACACAATCTGATACAGAAAGGACAAAAAGAATGCTAGAAACAGCAGAGATGAAAACACTTCGAAAAATCGATGGTAAGACACTATGTGATAGAGCCAGAAATGCAGATATACGTATACGACAGAGATGCAAGGTGGACAACATTAATAACTGGGTGAAAAACAGAAGAGTAGAATGGTGGAATGACCACAAAAGCCGAATGACAATAAACAGAGTAGTAAGGACGGCGAGAGACGGTTCCCCAATAGGAAGGCGATCAGTGGGAAGACCACGAAAACGATGGAATGACAACTTACTGGAGTCACATTGAAAAACAGACAGAATTATGTCTACACAAAAAGATGAAGAAGAAGAATAAATGAATATAATGAATAAAATGATGCTAGGTAATAGTAATTTTAACAAATATTTTTAGTGATTTTATTTTAGCTCCAGGTTGTTGTTGGAGTTGGAGTTTACTAACGACATTTTAAATTTAATAATATAATATTGAATAATAAAATATTATGAACAATATAAAGGTAGATACACTCCGGCCAAGAAAATCGAGCTTAGTAACAAATAAAAAACAAAATGTTGCAAATCCTATAATTGCAAAAAACGCTCAGGGAGTTTGTCAGTTATCCAAAGTTAGTGTCAGTGTAAGTGTCAGTTTTTTTAACAGTAACAGTGATCCAAAAAATTTTTTACGGCACAAAAATAGCAACTGTAACAATTTGTTTAAAACATTTTTAGAATTTTTAAGTGCTTATTTTCCGAGCTCTGTTAATATGATGTATTTCTGCACACGTTTAAAGCAAAAAACTTTTAATAATTAGATACAATTATTCTATTATAGAGTGAACTCTCCCTTGGATGGACAGTAGTTGATCCGCATAAACTGTCCGTTTAAGGCAGGTGTCCGTTTAAGGGAAAAATAAATATGATATAATTAATTATTTTTAATGAGAAATAAGCCACAATTTTACTAAAAAAAATTATTTCATTAACGTTTCGACGACCAAGTCGGGTGTCATCAAAATAAATATTACTAGAGTAACAATGTATTACTAGAGTAATATTTTGTATTTTGTTAATTTAAAATTTTTAATAACTTTAATAACTAAAATTATTTCAGTTACTTTAATTATATGTACATATAGGTTGATGGCTCAGATCATGCACAAAATTTATTGTGAAATTTAATCCGAAAATAATTTATGAAATTTTAACCAAAACGCTAAGGCCTACAAATTAATACAATGACGTCTATTGAACCCAAATATCTTCATTCGACAATTAAGTTAAGATTCATATTTCAGTCAAAACACAAAAATTTATCGAGGTATTTATTATCAGAGTAATAATGGGGTCAGCAATTCTTTCATGGATCGACATACACATTAAAATTTTGCTTGCGTTGCTAACAGTTAAAAGATGTGAACAGATTTGTATTACATAATTAATATAGCGTAAACAGTATTCATACCTAATATCACTTGTGTAAAGATCTGTTAGCCCGATCAAGGAATACAAAACTTATCGAAAACCTCCAAAAAATAAATTAAGGATGAAAATTTGGGAATAGGTAGTTGAAATTGTCTATTATTATTATATAAGAAAATGTTTACAATTCTACATCTCCTCCATTTTACAAAAATGGAGGGGAATACACCCTTCTTGGGGTTGAAATTATACATTCAAAATAAGTCCGGAATTGGATAAAATAACTAATTTTAAGCAACTTTTGTTCTATAGAGTTTTTTCACTAAGTCAATACTTTTCGAGTTATTTGCAAGTGAATATGTTCATTTTTATGCTTATGAACGGTTTTTCGCAAGTAACTCAAAAAGTAAGTATTTTATCGAAAAATGTATTCTTAGCAAAAATATAGCTTATAAAAAAGTGAAACAAATGGTGTACATATGAAGTCTGTTGAACCAGTAGAAGCAGAGTTGTAGCTAATGAGGAGTAGGTCCTTCTTCGTCAAATTTCATCAAATCTTCTTTTTTCATTAAATTTCATCTTCGTCAAATCCAATGTTTCGACGTGAAATAACCAAAAAACGGAGCACTTTTCAGGGAAAATTAATTACAACTTTTTTAAAGTGTTTAAAAAAAGGTTTATTTTTGTTTTTTAAAAGAACTTTTAACGTTAAAAGTAAGTGAGTTACGCTCAAAATATTGTTACGCAAATAAAGGGGCTCAACCCTTTTTATTTTTTGGTATAAAAATCGCGAAAATCACCCCCTAATTAGCATCTCAAATAAATTTAATCGTTACCGCTTCACACTTTACTTTTCTTATGTATTCTTTATATGATCTGTAAGTTTCATCGGTTCAAAGTGCTTCTTTTTGAAATGGCTTTAGTTAAAATGGCTTGAACAAGTCACTAATCACGAGTGTATGCAAACTTTGAACAGTCTTAGCATAACCAATTTTTGTCTACCAGGAAAACAAAAAATCCAAAATAATCAGAACTCAAAACGTACATTTTATTACTGTTTGAGGTTTTTGGTATTACTAATAATTTTTCAGTTATTTTGAAAAAAAAGGAATTTTTTTCAAAATCAGAAAATTTTTTTTATTTTAAAACCAATTTTTTTCAAAATTGAACAGTTTGAACCAATAAAACTTATAGATCATTATAAAGAATACATAAACAAAATACCTTGTGAAGCAGTAACGATTCATTTTATTTGGGATGCTAATTAGGGGGTGATTTTCGCGATTGTTTTTACCAAAATATAAAAGGGAGCAAAAATATTTTGAGCGTAACTCACTTACTTTTAATGTTAGAAGTTAAAAAAAACAAAAATAAACCTGTTTTTAAACACTTTAAAAAAATTTTTAAAAAGTTTTCCCCGGAAAGTTCTCCGTTTTTTGGTTATTTCACTTTAAAATATCCGATTTGGAATTGGACGAATAAGGACTTACTTTTCATTAGTTACAACTCCGCTTCTACTGGGTATACAGATTTCATGCGTACTTCATTCTTTTCACTATTTATAAGCTAGATTTTTACTAAGAATATCTTCTTCGATAAAATACTTACTTTTTGAGTTATTTGCGAAAAACCGTCTAAAACATGTTTTTTGTTGTTAAAAATGAATATATTCACTCGCAAATAACTCTATATTTTTCACCTCCGAGAAGGGGTATTCCCCTCAATTTTTGTAAAATGGAGGGTGCGTAGAGTAGTTAACTTTTTCTTATATAATAATAGACAATTTCAACTACCTATTCCCAAATTTTCATCCTTCCTTTATTTTTTTGGGTCAGATTGTTCTTTGATCGGGCTATGTATCAATTTGAAACGATAAAAAATGACCTACAGTATCATACGCAGAGCATGCGAAACATGGGTGCTGAAAAGTCAGAAACAGACCTTTTAGAAAGATTGCAGAGAAAAATGCTAAGAGCAATATAATATGAAGTGCGAAAATAGATCAGTGGAGAAGGAGAACCAATAAAGACCTGGAAGAACTGTATAAAGAGCCAACGATAACGATGACGATCAAAGCACAGAGAATAACATTTGGGGCAAATCGAAAGAATGAGAAGTAAAAGAATGCCAAAATGGTACTCCTACGTAGACCATAACAAAAGAGAAGGAAAGGCAGGCCAAGAGAAAGATGGGAGGACAGTGTGTACGAAGACCTGAAGAAAAGTAACATTGCGAGATGGAAACAACTAGCATTGAACTGAAGGAGAGGGAAGTAGGTGGTGAAAGATTGTATAAATGGACTGAATTGTAATTAAATAAAATTTATAAGACTAAAATAAAATGTAATCAGAAATGTAAACGTTTTATTCTTAGGCCAACAAGGAATATTGAGCTTAATAAATAATAAAAAATGTAGTTTTATATCGTAAAATATTTGGAAAAAGTTCTTCATTTTATATTTACTATCCACATTTGCGGATACGTGCTGTCGTGCACGGATGGGTGCTGTCGCCACAATTATTCAATGTGTACTCCCAACTAATATTTCAGGAGGCACTATGGGAAAGAATTGAAGGTGTAAGGATTGGAGGTAGCATCATTAATAACATAAGATTTTCAGACGATACCGCAATCATGGCAGAGAATATAGACAATTTACAAATTCTCCTATATATCATTAACAGAGAAAGCAAAAAGATGGGAATAACAATGAATATAAATAAAACCACATTAATGGTGATCTCAAAAAACCCTGTTGACAACATACATCTGACATTGGAGGTAAACCGATAGAAAGAATCGAGAGGTATAAATACCTAGGAGCAATTATAAACTCACAATTAGATCAAGATGAGGAAATAAAGGTGAGAATAGAAATAG
The DNA here is from genome assembly GCF_917563875.1 of Diabrotica virgifera virgifera. Classification (NCBI taxonomy): domain Eukaryota; kingdom Metazoa; phylum Arthropoda; class Insecta; order Coleoptera; family Chrysomelidae; genus Diabrotica; species Diabrotica virgifera. The sequence goes on from NC_065445.1 coordinate 158,528,126, forward strand.
CTCAAAAAGGATTTATAAAATTCAAGTTAATGTTTACAAATAAGAAATTGAGTATGGACATTAGATTGAGGTTCGTCGAATGTTATGTTAGGTCGCAACTATTATATGGGGTAGAAGCTTGGACTCTAAAAGCACAATCCGTAAAAAAATTGGAGGCATTCGAGATGTGGCTGTATAGGCGTATTCTGAAAATTCCTTGGACTGCAAAAGTCTCAAACGAAGAAGTGTTAAGAAGAATTGGACATGTCAGGAAGTTTATGAACACAATTAAAATAAGAAAAACATCGTATCTGGGCCACATACTTCGTAACTATAAATACTCTCTGCTACACGTCATCATGCAAGGAAGAGTAGCGGGGAAAAAGGTTTGGGAAGAAAGAAAAATTCTTGGCTGAGGAATATCAGAGATTGGACTAACCTCAGTGTTGAACAGATATTTCACTTTGCAAAAGACAGAGAAGCGTTTAAAAAGGTGATCGCCAACCTTGGTTAGAAGACGGCATAAGAAGAAGAAGAAGATCCGCATTTACACATCATTTTTACTGTCAACGTCCGGTGTTGAGTGTCAGTTGTCAGTTGAAGGGTACAGGTTCATATATCGCCGAATTATTTTTGTTTGAAAAACCGTCCATATAGGGGAGGTGCCCGGCAAAGGGAGGTGTCTGTTAAGAGAGAGTTTACTGTATTTCATATTATTACTAGAATTTATTACTTTATTAGAGCTATTTATCACTTTTAATTCATTGTTTCAATTTTTTTGTGTGTTTTTATACTTTTACTTACTTCCGAAGTAACAATCACTAAAATTGACTTTTCAGCCTAGGTCCAAAATACCTATACGCGATTTTCGGCAATTTCGTGAAATGAAAATATTTACCTAAATTTATTTTTTAATAAGGTTATTAAAAAATAGTTTATATTATTTAATGGACACTTTGAATTTTGTACATGCATAATATACTAATTATAAAGATAATATATTTAATTTAACGCTAACTATGAAAGTAAAGCAGATCTGCTATTACTCATATTTAAATAACAGCTGCACAAAATACTACGACCGCAAATCTATAACAATGAAATGTCTGGCGTCTTGGAACGTTTATACAGCGTTGCCAAATAACGGAAGTCACAACGAGCGGTGTGGTATACGGAAGTCCCTACGCGTTGTGTATATCACGTGTATTCTCGTACGGGAGCGACACTAGCGCTGATGATATACCGTCGTACTAAAATCTGATCTTATGAGTATATTAGATACGATGTGACTTCTAGTGAAATTTTTGATATAAGCCTTCTAATACCATCTAGTAGCCAAATTCGTAAAAATTTAGGCAAAACGTTGTGACTTCCGAAATCGGAAGTCATAACGGTATATATGAAGTGACAACGTATTACGAGTATCTACTTTGGAAGTTACATGGATACATGTATCAATATATATATATATATATATATATATATATATAACAAACAACTTTTTTAACTTGCTACACTATACTGACGAAGCCCAAATAGGCCGAAACACCGGTGTATATAGTTGCACAGAAATGTATGGAATGATGACCTTTCATCATTTTATATATTTCCAACTAAATTCACATTCACTTTACGAGTATTAGCCAATGATTTTGCTTATTTATTTTTATATTTGTACTCGATTATCCAACATCATTTTATTTATATATATATATATATATATATATATATATATATATATATATATATATATATATATATATATATATATATATATATATATATATATATATATGTATATAGATATATATATATATATATATATATATATATATATATATATATATTAATGTGATATTCAAAGATCGGTGTGCTCAAAGCACTTGATTAGATAATTAACTAATTAATTAAATTTAATTTTAATGATGCACTTATGATTTAATCACACTATTTAATGCTCTAATCTCAGGGTTTTATATTCTCGTGCTTCAATATCTCCTTTGCTTTACATATGATAAATAAGGTCAAAGATTAACGGAATAAAACACATATATGGTACAAAAGCATCTATTGAAATAAATTCACCCTCAAAATATCCTCTAAAAATAATATCTCCTATTCTGATTATTGAAATAACCCTACCACTATCTAAAGTACTTATTGAAATTTGCGTTATGAATAATTCTACAAAAAAATAAAACTGTCTCTCGGATGATGAGTTGTCCAAATTCTTGTCTCTGGTCGCCTACAATTTACTCTTAGCAGCCCCCTATGTAGTCAGCAATCTCGCAACAAATTATTGCAAGCCTATTGTCATTAATGACCCCCTACAGATGCACGTATCTTTCAAAAAACAATGCTAGCCTTTTCTCCTCTCGATAAACTGAATCTATTTCTCGTTCCGGCATGCAACGGTGACTCTTGGAATATAAGTAGAACAATATAACTTACAATGCTTTACGTGATGAGCTTCCGTCAGGACACTTATTTCAACAAACTCACAACTATTCACTTATCTGCCTTACTACTTCAGGAGACTCTTAGAGATCACCACTAGTCGACTTAACGATCATTTAACAACTGACTCTTCTTCCACCCTCTAACATTTCGCTAAACTCCCATTCTTCATACCTAGCCCCTCCTTTTTCCTTCTTCACCAATCCGAGTTCCTCAATTTTATCCCCATCTACCTTTCAGATAACAAACACCAATTTTCCCTACCATTAGAAATTTCCTAAAACTAATTACATGCCAATCGGTTTTTTTTTCCTTTCTTAATATCTAAACAAAGATTACATTCATTTAAATTTCTAAATACAATTATTCCCTCGCCGCAAAAGTCCATTTGGGAAACCCGGTCTCATTGTCCAAACACATAACCACTTTCTTATCATACTAACTGTACAAAGAAAATACTTAATCCCTATTTAAATTTTGTTTACCTACGGCCATCCAAAGATAATTGACTTTCATTTCTTCGAAATGAATTTTGGTATATTTTTATTATATGTTTTAACTTTTCTAAAATATTAAGATCGAAACCATATTAATTCAAATTTTACATATCTTAACAACTCCCCGCCATTTGATTTGCCGAAAAAATTCTGTTATTTATTTAAATGACACAAGTTTTTTTTTAGGATCAAATTATTCCATTATGTTACCAAACTCTACTCATGATACTTATAAATGTCGTGAATGTTAAAAATACCCCGTATCTTGCCTGTCTCTATATGCGCTAATTCATAACTATTTACCCCATTTTCCGTATTGACCCTATATGGACCTTCAAATACCGGCATCAATTTAGCACAAATACCATTTTGTAAATTGGACACCCTCAGTGCCCTCACTAAAACTTTATCCCCTTTCTGGAATGTAACCGGCCTTCTTCTTCGGGTCCTCTCTTGCCTTTGGAGATATTTCTCTCCACTTCGTCTCAATCTTCGTTGAACCACCTCGATCACTTCTTCGTATTGTCTGGGGGCGGTGTCTTCCCACGGTCTCGTAGGCATTGTTCCTTTCATTACATATAAAGGCGTCTCCTTGGTAACCGTATTTGGTGCACAGTTCAAATACGTCTCTATTTCAAACACTTTTCTGTCCCAATGTCGATGATGTTCTTCCGCAGCAATTCTTAGAAATTTTGTGACTTCTTGTATAAAACGCTCTGATGGGTTGCTCTGTGGATGTCGGATGCTTACAAATTTTGTATTTATGCCTCTCTCTCTTAATTCCCCTTTAAAACGGTCATTCCTAAAGTATGTCGCATTGTCCAACAAAATATTGTCTGGTCTTCCCACTGTTTCGATAAAATCGTCTATCTTCCGAAGTATTTCAGCTCCTTTCGTGGTTCTACATGGGTACAGTTTTAAATACTTTGAGAAAACATCCACCATAACTAATATGTGTTTATTCCTCTGTGTTGTTGTTATTAAATCGCTCAACATATCAATGGCGACAATATCCAGGTTCTTCCGAGCTATGACGTTTTTTGTGATGTTTTCGTTTTTGAAATTCTTACTTTTACACTTTTGGCATGTCTCGCAATTTAGAGTCATCTCTTTGGCTATTGTATAGTCCTGTCGACAAATGTAGTTCTCCCTGAACATAAGCCACACCTTCCTGCTTCCAATGTGTCCGTTGTCACAGTGTAATTTTGCTAAAACTTCTTTTGCCATCTGTTCCGTGATTACATATAGTTCTTTACCATCGACCCTCTTAAAATATAAGTTATCTTCTTCTTCGGCCCTTTGCTTTTCTCTTTCATCCAGTTGTTCCTGATTTTCCCTGATCTGAGCCAAAGAAAATAATCTTGCTTCTTCTCTCATTATGTTCATGCCAACGTGGAGAGTTTTGTGGTCCTCTTTGCGGAATTGTTCATCTCTCGTCAACGCATCAGCCAAGATATTGTCAGTTCCTTTGATATATTTAAATTCAAAATCATACTCTTGAAGTAAAAGAATGCCCCTATGAATTCTATTATTTACCAGCCTATTTTTCATTATATGTACCAAAGCTGCATGGTCTGTTTCAACGGTGAATTTTGCCCCTAGTAGGTAAAACCGTAATTTATTTACACAAAATAACACACTGGCGAACTCTAATTCAGTAACGCTGTACTTTCTCTCATATGTTTTGGTTACACGGGAGACAAAACAGATTGGCACCTCTACATCGTCTTGGATCTGTGATAACACCCCTGCGAATTTTGTTATGGAAGCATCGGTCCGGAGAATGAAAGGTTGATCATATCTTGGGTGGTGTACTCTTACAGCTGTGGAGAAAGCTCCTTTTAAATTTTTGAAAGCCATTTCTTGTTCCGTTCCCCATTTCCACCTAACATTTTTCTTAAGTAATGCTATCAACGGTATTTCTTTTGTGCTGATGTCTGGTATTAGTTTTTTGAAATAGTTTACCATTCCCAAAAATCCCCGCAATGTTTTTACTGCTTTCATTTCTCTTATGAGAACTTCCTTTTCTTCCTGCTTCCTTTCTGTTTTATCGTCGATTGCCGACAATTCTTCCGTATCTTCGATTTCCTGTCTTTCTCTTGTATCCACCGTGTTTTCCTTCTTTCTTTTTGAACTCTTCTTCTTTTTCTTCCTTCTTTTTTTTTTGGTTGATTTTTTTCTTGTACTTTCGGTTTTTCCTCTACAGTCATATTGATTTCTTTATGTTTTTCCTGTTCATTTATCTTTTCAACAATTATTTTCCTCTCTATTTCCGTTTCTTCTTCTATGTTGTCTGGTTCTGCTCTGATTTCCAGTTTATTCTCCGAAAAATTTATGGTGATGTGTTTTTCACTCAATTCATCAATTCCCGCTATCATATCATGGTTTAAATCTTCGATCACCACACATTGCATAATATAGTATTTGTCTCCCACTCTGATCCGCACTCCCAAACCTTCATTTACTGTCGTCAATTTTTTGTTGTTTGCACCCACTAAAACAACCCTAGGAATTTTGTACACAAATCTGTCCAAATTTAATTCTTTTACTAGTTTCTTATTGATTAACGATATATCCGATCCAGAATCAATCAAAATTTTAATCGCTTTATGTTTTATAAATGCATCTAAGAATATTAAATTGGAATTAGAACTTTGTCTTTCATTTCCCGCCAACTGTATAAACTCTCTCGGATGACAAAATATACCGGAGAGTTGTTTATGTTTGTTCAGTGGATGCTTTATTGAAAATCCTGTCTGGATTCATTGCATATATCTTCTTCCTCGTTTTCTATTGTTACATGATTCATCTCCCTTCTATTTTGTCGTTGGAAATTCTGATTGTTTCTACCGTCCCTTTGTTCGTTCGTATTCCTAGTCGGAGGATTTTGTGCATCTCTGTTTCTGTTGTGATTTTCATATGTTCTATTTTTTGCGTGATTCCTGTTATCATAATTTTGTTGTCTATTGTAATTTTGGTATTCTCTCGGCCTATCTTCGTTTGTTGATTGGGCATGTCGGTTTCTCTGGTCATAATTTGATTGATACTTTCTTGCCGGTCCATTATATTGTTCATGTTGTCTTCTGTTTCGCATTTCTCTTCGTTTTGCTTCCCTTACTTGAAGGAATTGGCACAAACTATCAATATCTTGATAGTTTCTCAAAATCACGTGGTCCTCCAGCGTTTCTTCGAAATGTCTGCTTATCATTTCTACCAGTTGTTCGGTAGAGTATTTGTAGTCTAGATATTTGGAATTGTTATATATCTGCAAAGCATATCTTTCCTCCGATATTCCCATTTTCTCGTGATATCTTCCATTCTGTAGCTCTTGGTTGATTTCCCTCTGTTTAACTTTCCCCCAGAAATAGTTGAGAAATTTATTTTCGAAATCTGTCCAATTTTCAAACTCATCTTCTTTACTTTCATACCATAACGCTGCTCCTTCTTTCAGATGGTTTCTAATTGTTTCTTTGCAGTCGTCAAAATATCTAATATGTTGCAATTTGGTTCTCAAATTTTTAACAAATGGTACTGGGTGTGTTTTTCTAATATCCCCGCCAAATTGTATTTTCGCGTCGCTTGTACCATGGATAATCATTTCCCTTCTTTCTCCACAATTCTGTTGATTCTTGAGTTCCGCAATTTGTTTTTCGTTTTGCTTAAATTTTTCTTCTATTTCTCGCCTGTCTTCTTGTATTGCATTTTCAAATTTGCTTTCTAACTGTTCTAATTCCATCTTCTGCACATTCTTAATATCCTTCATTTTAGTTTCTATTTCTTCTCGTTGCATCTCCAGTTTCCTTTCTGTTTCTTCTCTAACTTTTTCTAAACAGGCTTTCATTTCATTTTCATATTTTTCCAAACGCTTTTTCAATTTGCCATCATTCTCTTCCAATTTCTGTTCTATTCTCTGTGATATTTCTCTTTGTGTTTCTTCCATGGCTCGTTTTGATTCCTGTTGATTTTCTTGCATTGTCCTTTTTGTTTCCTGTTGATTTCTATCCATTTGTTGTGACTGGAGTTGCATCAGTTGCAATAGTTTCTCTATTCCTGTTAATTCCTGTTCTTTTCTCTCCATAATCGTTGTATCTCCTTCATTATCCAATCCTTCTTCAACAATTTTTTCCTCTTCTCTGTTTTCTTGCATTTTGCTTTGCCTCCTTGTGGTCGACATGTTGTTTCTTTTCGTTACTGTTTTCTTTGTCCCCGCCAAATGTGAAATTTTACAACACTCTATAAGTTGCAGAACACGACAAATATTTCTCCCCAAATTTAATAAATTTTCGCCACAAATATCAAATATGCAATCAGTAAATTTCAAAATAAATATCAAATGTACGATTGGTAAAAAAAATCAAATAATTCAATGGCAGTAAATATCCAATACCTACGATCAATCCATAAATCAAAATTATTTTTACACCTGGAAAAATTGTCAAATTATCTCTGGATCACCTGTAGTTATTCCTTATCTCTTTCCCTACCATCAAATGCAAAGCTGCGATATTTTTAAGCCACCACGTTCTGGGCTCCAGTTAATGTGATATTCAAAGATCGGTGTGCTCAAAGCACTTGATTAGATAATTAACTAATTAATTAAATTTAATTTTAATGATGCACTTATGATTTAATCACACTATTTAATGCTCTAATCTCAGGGTTTTATATTCTCGTGCTTCAATATCTCCTTTGCTTTACATATGATAAATAAGGTCAAAGATTAACGGAATAAAACACATATATGGTACAAAAGCATCTATTGAAATAAATTCACCCTCAAAATATCCTCTAAAAATAATATCTCCTATTCTGATTATTGAAATAACCCTACCACTATCTAAAGTACTTATTGAAATTTGCGTTATGAATAATTCTACAAAAAAAATAAAACTGTCTCTCGGATGATGAGTTGTCCAAATTCTTGTCTCTGGTCGCCTACAATTTACTCTTAGCAGCCCCCTATGTAGTCAGCAATCTCGCAACAAATTATTGCAAGCCTATTGTCATTAATGACCCCCTACAGATGCACGTATCTTTCAAAAAACAATGCTAGCCTTTTCTCCTCTCGATAAACTGAATCTATTTCTCGTTCCGGCATGCAACGGTGACTCTTGGAATATAAGTAGAACAATATAACTTACAATGCTTTACGTGATGAGCTTCCGTCAGGACACTTATTTCAACAAACTCACAACTATTCACTTATCTGCCTTACTACTTCAGGAGACTCTTAGAGATCACCACTAGTCGACTTAACGATCATTTAACAACTGACTCTTCTTCCACCCTCTAACATTTCGCTAAACTCCCATTCTTCATACCTAGCCCCTCCTTTTTCCTTCTTCACCAATCCGAGTTCCTCAATTTTATCCCCATCTACCTTTCAGATAACAAACACCAATTTTCCCTACCATTAGAAATTTCCTAAAACTAATTACATGCCAATCGGTTTTTTTTTTCCTTTCTTAATATCTAAACAAAGATTACATTCATTTAAATTTCTAAATACAATTATTCCCTCGCCGCAAAAGTCCATTTGGGAAACCCGGTCTCATTGTCCAAACACATAACCACTTTCTTATCATACTAACTGTACAAAGAAAATACTTAATCCCTATTTAAATTTTGTTTACCTACGGCCATCCAAAGATAATTGACTTTCATTTCTTCGAAATGAATTTTGGTATATTTTTATTATATGTTTTAACTTTTCTAAAATATTAAGATCGAAACCATATTAATTCAAATTTTACATATCTTAACATATATATATATATATATATATATATATATATATATATATATATATATATATATATATATATATATGAGCAATATTTTTACTTTTTCGAAAATTTTGGGGGGAGGTCTACCGATTTCCCCCAAATTTTAGTATGTTGTTGTCCTACAAGGAAAATGGCTCTCTGAATTTTTTCAGATTTTTTTGAGCTTAGGCGGCCATTTTGTGAGCCTTAAAAAAACCAAAAAATAACAATTTTAACACTTTTTGAAGAATTATTTTCAAGGGTCCCTCTTCACAGAAAATGATTTTGAAAACGTCATACTTTATCTACTGATGTCTACTTTTAACTTGAATTTTTTCAACTCTTGTCAAACGTCAAGGCGCCATTTTGGTAAAAATAAAAGTAGACCCACCTTTTAGCAAAAATGACCATATTCAAACAGCAATAAAAAAAGCTTTTAAGTAACGCAGCTTTACTTGGGTAGTAACTAGTCGAAAGATCTAAAAAACGTCTACAATTTTGTTTCATAAATTTTTTTTCGTGCTTCACAACTTTTCAAGCTACGGTCGTTTAAAAAGTGCTCTTTTTACAAAAAAAAACGCGTATTTTCGCATTTTCAAAGAGGTGCAACTTTTTTCTGCCAACTTACTTAGAATTGCACAAAAATTTTTTTGACGGTAGTTTTTAACATATATTATAAGCTTCTAAGGAAATTTCTTTGGCTATTTGCTTTTAGATCCTTCGACTGAACCTCTAAAAATAGATTTAATTCTAAAAAAGGCGAAAATTTGTATTTTCGAGGCTTGGAAGCTTACATAAGTAAGTTATCATTTTTGAGGTTGAGAAGTGCCTAAATTGAAGATTAAATATTCAGTTTTAAGATTCTGGTAAAAAATGGAGGCCTATTTTAATACAGAGCGTTGTTTTTTAATTGTTAATTATTCGCGTCTCCTCGTATATTAAGCCGCCGCTCCCATTCTCATAATAATAAATAATTAAAAAACAACGGTCTATATTAAAACAAGGCCAGATTTCTCACCAGAAGAGTATTTAAACTTCAATGTAGGCAGTTAGAAACCTAAAAAATTGCAATGTACATTATGAATTTTCAAGCCTAGAAAATGCGTATTTTCGCATTTTTCAGTTTTACACCACTTTTAACTCGAAAACTATCAACTTTAGAGAAATGAGAAGAGACCTTTTTTGTTTATAATGATCCAAAAAATCTAAGAAAATATTTTCCCGAGCCAAAAACAGTGATTAATTTTTTCATACAGGAACGGTCTCACAATATCGACTATATATTCACTTTAATTAAATCTTACAATTGTCAGAACTTTGGTTTCGTAAACGGTAGGAACTTCTTTCAGCAGTGGGAGCACGCCAAATAGAATTCTATTTTAGTGACGTCACGTTGCCTAGCAACCGTCGATTCTCCTATTATGAAATTCTATTTTGTGACGTCAGCAAAATAGAATTCTATTTGGCATGCTCCCGCATCAGAGCTTAAAATAAAGGTGTTCTTTTCTACTTTCATAATTCACGATGTATGGAGGGGATAAATAGCCCCTGCTTTAGCGGGGTAGGTCAACAGGTTAAGGTATATTAGCTCACAAAGGTATCAAAATTCGCGATTTTTTAGAGGTTCAGATGAAGGATTTAAAAGCAAATTGCCAAAGAAATTCCTTTGGGAGCTTATAATATATGTTAAAAACTACCGTCAAAAAATTTTTGTGCAATTCGAAGTTGACAGAAAAAAGTTGCACCTCTTTGAAAATGCGAAAATACGCGTTTTTTGTAAAAAGAGCACTTTTTAAACGACCGTAGCTTGAAAAGTTGTGAAGCACGAAAAAAACTTTATAAAACAAAATTATATACATTTTTTAGACCTCTCGACTAGTTACTACCTAAGTAAAGCTGCGTTACTTAAAAGCTGTTTTATAGCTGTTTGAATATGGTCATTTTTGCTACAAGGTGGGTCTATTTTAATTTTTACCAAAATGGCGCCTTGACGTTTGACAAGAGTTGAAAAAAATTCAAGTTAAAAGTAGACATCAATAAATAAAGTATGACGTTTTCAAAATCATTTTCTGTGAAGAGAGAACCTTGAAAAAATTCTTCAAAAAGTGTTAAAATTTTTATTTTTTGGTTATTTTAAGGCTCACAAAATGGCCGCCTGAGCTCAAAAAAATCTGAAAAAATTGAGAAAGCCATTTTTCTTGTAGGACAACAACATACTAAAATTTGGGGGAAATCGGTAGACCTCCCCCCAAAATTTTCGAAAAAGTAAAAATATTGCTCATATATATATATGAAACTTAAAGCTAAAATCAATATCAATAAAAGAATTAATATTAAAAATAAACTCACCAGGCTTCCGGGTTGAACCGCGTCGTTGATTTCTAGGCCGAGCTTTCGACGTCCTCTCTGACGTCATCTTCAGGGCTTCCGGGGTCTCAGTCTCCTGAGGCTCCAGACACTACACTCACTACTCACTGCACTACTGTTGTTGTTGACGCTGGGGCGGTTATATACCGTGGACTGGCGTGACTGACGTGGCTGTCGATGACGTGGCGGAGTGGGAATTAGCGCGAAGATTATTCGGAGCGGGATTTGGATTGGCGCGAATATTTTTTTTTTTTTGACGGCGGGAATTGGAGCAGACGATGTTTTCTTTAGGAGGGGTCTCCAAGTCGAAGGTAAACGGATCCTTTGTTTATAGAAGCGAATTGGGGCTATGGTTCTGGAGTGTTCAAAGTCAATTTTGTGGCCTGTATGAAGATGGTGTTGGCCTAGGGCTGAAACTGAATCTGAATTGCGAACAGATATGGAATGTTCATAAATCATATTTTGGATTCTACGATTGGTTTGTCCTATGTAAGATCGGGGGAAGTCTGCACAAGGAATTTCATAAACTCCGTGTAGTTCATTTGGAATGTTGTCTTTTACAGATCGGACAAGAGATGAAAGTTTTTGTTGGGGGGTAAATATTGTTTTTATTCCTCGTGGTTTAAGAATTCTGTCGATTTTGTCAGTGACACCTCTGATATATGGAAGAAAAGCTTTCGTATGATCAGAATCAGACTCATTGGGTTTGGATTGAGCTGGAGATTGAAGTTTATGGATGCTCCTATCGATGTGATTTTCGTGGTAACCGTTTTGGATGAGGGCTTGTTTTAAAGAAGAGAGTTCAGTAGATCTACTTGCATCATCGGAAAGGCGTATTGATCTGGAGACAAGAGTATTAATGACTGAATTAATTTGAGAAGGTGGATGATGAGAGTTGCCATGCAAGTAGCGGTTGGTATGGGTGGGTTTTCGATAAACAGAGTGATGAAAACCTTGGGATTGGTTCTTCTTAATAAGAACGTCGAGAAACGGTAAGGATGAGTCAGTCTCCATCTCCATCGTGAACTGGATACTGGGATGTATACCATTCAGATGGCTCTGAAAAGACACTAAAGCATCCCTGCCGTGGGGCCAAATGACGAATGTATCGTCAACATATCGTAGCCAACATGTGGGTTTGAGCGTAGATGTGGATAGTGCTCGGGTCTCGAAATCTTCCATAAAGATATTAGCAATTACTGGAGAGAGTGGTGAGCCCATTGGGGCACCATTTATTTGTCTGTAGAATTGATTTTGGAAGATGAAATAAGTGTTGGACATGCAATGTTTAATGAGAAATAGGTGGTCTTGCTGGATATTGTGTTTCGTTTCCAGAATATTTAGGGTTTCATCTATAGGAATGTTAGTAAAAAGTGAAACGATGTCGAAACTTACTAGAATGTCTGAGGGTGAGATAGAATATTGTTTGAGAAGTTCTATGAAAGTGTGTAAGTAGTGTGAAAGTAGTGTCTGGAGCCTCAGGAGACTGAGACCCCGGAAGCCCTGAAGATGACGTCAGAGAGGACGTCGTAAGCTCGGCCTAGAAATCAACGACGCGGTTCAACCCGGAAGCCTGGTGAGTTTATTTTTAATATTAATTCTTTTATTGATATTGATTTTAGCTTTAAGTTTCATTGTATTAACCGCGGAAACCTTTCCGAACTATTATATATATATATATATATATATATATATATATATATATATATATATATATATATATAGTGATTTTTTGAATAACGGCAATTCGGTCAGATGAAATAAAACTCTATTTGTTCTAGGTCTCAATATTTCGTCACTATTTGGTGACTTCTTCAGGAGAAAACTGTAAATTTATTAAGATTAGATATGGACAAAAGACAAAACATTTCATTACTTACAACTATAAGAGTGATAATTTAAATTCGTTTAACATATTATATTGAACATTGACTTGAGAAATGACTGATATTATATAAGAATTAATTTTATTAATAATAAATAAATTTAAATTATTTATTTATCATTATTTATTTATTTATATTTGTTTTTAATTTTAATTATATATTTTATTGTTAATAATAGAATTATATATAATTAAATATTTTAATAGAGAATATAATATTCTTATCCTACTAACTTAATAAATTTAATTAATATTGCATTGAATGTCAAGGTTGTTATATTGGTCAAAGTAAACAGTGGCTTAAGCAACGCGTCACTCAACATAAAAGTGACTGCAACATAAAAAAAAACTGTTGTGCCTTAGTAGATCACCACTTAAATACAGGACATAAATTTGATTTTAATAATGTAAAAATTTTGGAACAAGTTGACAACTATAAAAAACGAGTCTTCCTTGAGATGGTACATATTAACAAAACTCCAGAATCAATTAATTATAAGACTGACACTAACCATTTGAGTAATATCTACTGTAATATTCTAAGTAATTCATAACATCCTTTCCCAAAATTTAAAAAATACAAACAAATTACTCAATTAATCTACTAACAATGAATCTACCTTATTTTTATTCAAGTTCTGAATACCAGTCTTACACTAACTCATTACGTACCATCGATTACATTTTATAGTCAATTTAAAATACTTCAAGTCCTTTTTCATTTATCTACTATTACCTTTCCACCTTAAAATTTCGCAAATACTTTTTCTTGTTTACTTTGACGTATTCACTAAAAATTTTTTTCAATATTAGACAATATTCTATTAACATAAAATATATTGCAGTTACCATAACTCCGAAATATATGTCAAAATAACATCAGTCATTTCTCAAGTCAATGTTCAATATAATATGTTAAACGAATTTAAATTATCACTCTTATAGTTGTAAGTAATGAAATGTTTTGTCTTTTGTCCATATCTAATCTTAATAAATTTACAGTTTTCTCCTGAAGAAGTCACCAAATAGTGACGAAATATTGAGACCTAGAACAAATAGAGTTTTATTTCATCTGACCGAATTGCCGTTATTCAAAAAATCACTATTTAACACAGTACGGTCGAAAATATTTGTACAAATATATATATATATATATATATATATATATATATATATATATATATATATATATATATATATATATATATATATATATATATATATATATATAAAAACATGAGATGTAGATCCTTGAAACACACTCAGTGATCAAAGTCTATGTCTAGGTCTCGAATGTTGTTTTTTGATTGGAATGTGTCTAAAGATATTCAACCTCTCATCTTTATTGATAAGCCCAGAGAGGTTGAAGAGGGCGAAACACATTTCTAAGAACTGGTGTTTGGATCTTTGATTCTATTCGAAAAATTTTTCCCAACCCGAAATGGTGGATGTGTGAATTGTTCGTAAGGGGATTTTTCCACATTCTCTATTTCATCTGTTTGATATATATATATATATATATATATATATATATATATATATATATATATATATATATATATATATATACGTGTCGTTTCGTTGGATGTTCAGACTCGAATGAATGTTTTTGGTAACTTTGTATATAGCCCCTTTGTATAGAGGTAGTAAGGGGGTACTAATAAAAATAAACCGTATGAGCCTCATTGGCGTACTAGGTCGTAGTTAGATAAAATAAGCATAAACAACGGTGCCTAAAATGAATAGCAAACGTTACCTATCCCAGCTCTTAGTCTATAAAATTTATCTCCTCCAGACTTTCTTTACCCTTAATTTTCTTTCTTTTTATTTATTTATAAATTCGCATCAATATTAGGTAGGTATTTACAAAATTAATGAACTATAAGTAATTTAACATATTGGTGAAAGAACCATTTTCACGAAGTGCTTTATCTAGGTTTGTTGGGATACCATAATTGATTCTTGCTGCGGAGAAAACTGGACAGTCTGTGATAATATGTTTAATCGAGAGCTTGATGTCATATTGCATACATTTTGGTTGTTATTTTCTTTATAGAACTTGGAATACAAGTTTTCCCCTATTAATTAATATTTAGGCGTTTGACCTTTTTGAACTTTATATTATCAGAAAATAATAATTATTTCTTTTAACTCTTATTTAGGGTGGAGTTGGTACTGAACCTCTTTGGTCCATCGAACCAAGAAGTGCTGCCATAGCCAATGGATATTTTACTTGTGCAGTAAATAGAGTAGGTACTGAAGTATTCGAGAATGATTTTACTACCGGAGACGGGAAATCTCCTCATCGAGAAAGTGATTACTATTTCGGATCAAGTTATGTTACTGCACCAAATGGTAACAGGTCTCCTGTAAGTATTATTGTTTTGGGGTTACTTAACGACCAAGTATGAGTAATTGGTACTAACCACTTTTAGAGGCTTGTGATAATAATGAATCATTCTTAAAACAGTAAGATATAAGCAGTCATTTTACGTTTAAATTGAAACAAATATCAATGAAAAATAATATCATCAAACGATGGCATGTGTTGTGCATGGCAGTTTCTTATTCGAATTCGCGTTTTCTGCACTATGGTTAATTAATTTTATCTATTTTGAATACACATTTTCTTACACGACAATGTCCACTTACCACTTCGGTGACCATTTTAAACTATCGTCTATTAAGGCTTATCAAATTGTCCAAGAGTTGTTTTCCAATAGTCTTGATTATTTTGTTAGTCTGGATTTGCCTTTAAAAGGCTCTTCATTTCTTACTAGATACTTCTGAATCTCGTTTCTTGCAACATCTTTGTTGACGCTACACAAGGGTTCTGGACCTAAGCAATTTTCTCTGGGGCCTTATTTTGCTCACACATTTTTTCGTTTATTCCCATGTTCCGCTTCATGATCTGCCACCCATAAAGACACTTTGATGTCTTTCGCTAAGATATTGAGGAGATATTTGCAATTCCCTGTTTTGATTTGGTAAGTGGGTTCTTTACAACTGCGTGGCTATCTGTATAAATGTTGATTCTCTTTGCTTTGAGATCTACATTCAGGATTTTATCAATACAGGCCACCAAAGCCGAAACTTCAGCCTGAATATAGTTATATATTGACCTAGGTTGTATAAAATCTGTTATACTTACATATTTACCCAAAGACTTATGATTAAGTACCATATAAAGATTTATATCCATCAGTGAACCATAATATTAGGTTCCCATTAATGTTTGGGACTTTTTGTTTTCCAGACGGTATAATTGTGTTATCTTCTCAATGAAGATTAGTTCTGTTGTAATCATATCTGAGTTTATTTGAAATACAGATTCTTCAAGGAATAGTCACAGTAGTATTTGTGTGACTATTCAAGACATAATTCTGCCTTCAATTATTGCTTGCTTTAAGTTTCAAGATGGTCATAAAATCTACCACGTACCGTTAGCTACGTACCTTTAGCTACGTAGCTAAAGGCTACAAAGGATGGTCAAAATATATAATTCCAACAGGGAAGACCTGATTCTTATTTAGCCTATGGCCGACATATCACAGAGTACGTAATTATTTGGATTTATGCATTATACAATAGATCACAAACAGAGGTCCAGCTTTTTTAAATTGTACTTTTCGTTGTCATTACAAAGTCTCTAGGACCAACTGTGCTCTACGTGGGCAGTTCTGTACTATGTGCCTGATCGTCTGTCTTGCAGCGCCGCAGTCACAAGAAGGCGAGGGAAGTATACTTCATCTATAGAGGGAGTCAGCGAATCTTCTAGTGTTGTTTTAGCGGTACAGTACGGTCAGTTGGTACAGTTCGGCGCTCCAGTGTCAATCGGGCCCCATTCCTTATAGGCCAGTTGATACAAAAACCAGGCACTCCTTGGAAGACTGTCAGTTTGACAACTCTTCCAGGAATCAATTTTAGGGGACTTAAATCCCTTCAACAACCTCCTTTGATCCAGGTACCTCTTTTCCCTTTCCCTTTAGTTTAACCTGTTTAACATGATACCAGAAACATCAGTGGAGTCGGACAGACTTTTTAACTGGACCACCTAACGGATTGGCCTACTATTTGACCTGCAAATCTCGCCTCTAATACAACACTCCTAGATCCATCGACAATAAAACCTCTGTATCACTTGTAGCCACATTTATAACTAAAGTCCCGAGCGAGCAGGTAAACAGGCCTCTTGAATCCAAATCTTTAGGCCATTAGAGTCGATTTGTGGATCAATCGGCTCTAACTCTTCTTTTCAACCACCAAACCAACAAATACATCACGCAAAGCATTCCATACGGCCCAAAAAGCCGAAATATCGTCCAGAAGTATTAGGACCACAAAAGTCGGAAGCGGTGAACCGGTGTCCTGCCCTGTCAGGAGCGTACAAATTCGGACAGGCTCAGGTTATCGCAACGTTGCGGATACGAAAAGGCTAAAAATTGAAAGGAAGTCCTGCTAACAACATATCTCCGGGTACAACATATCACGAACTCAGAATCTCCAAGCCCCACAAATCAGCAATACCTAGTGTCATTTTTCCAGGAACTACACCTTTCACCATCACCATGACTAATATAAAAATAACAAGTAATAAACCAAGCAGCACTGCAATCAAATCCCCGTCGAAAGACACGAGACTGAAATGGTGGAGGAAACAGAAACAAACTCAAATAGAGTAGAGAGAAATTCCTCTGACTCTTCCTCCACCACCCAATCGCTACCCACCTGCGACAAGTGTGGGCATACATGTAAAACTATGAGTGGAATTAAAAGGTTCAGGGTGACATGCAGCTCTACACAAATTTCACAACTCACACCAAACACACAGAAAGACACTACCCGGGAGCTTCTCCCACTCCTTCTGATACACAGTGCCGGTTCTGCGAGTTGTCCTTCGGGAAGCCCGCGGGTACTGGGCACCACGAAAGGAGGTCTCATTTAGACCAATTGTTACGGTCCAAAAGTCTTTTTCTTAAAGTTCTTGTATAATTAACAATGAATATCTAATCTTGATAAAATGTATAACTAGTTGTATAGCTATTAGGTCTATTTAACGTTTAAATAGTAACGGAAATAGTAAATAGTACATTTTATTTTGATTGGGCTAAGTTAAAGGTTTCTTTCAGGTGCGAAATAAGTAATTAATTTTAAGTCTTGGTCTTCGTTGATTGCTTGAAGTAAAAGCATGTTTTTTAAGTAAACCGATCAGCCTTCGATCAACATGTCCGTATATTATCAAAAATTATATTTTGAATTATTCTAAGGAGAACTCCAGTTTTATGGAAAATAGTATGGATTTAGATTTTCGATTTCTTATTGGATGTAGATTGTAGATCTCTGTGAAAGCTTTCGTTAATTTTTGTGTAAAGCAAGAACCCACGTGCTGCTTCCGCATGTATCTTCCATAAGTTGGTATAGAAGCTGTAAATTGTATTGCAAATTAATATAAGTTGGATACCTTTATCCCCTGAAGTCGCAAGGTAAGCTTTTTTATTCGATGGGATGTTTGCCGAAATGCAAAATAATGAGGTTTTTGGATGCAACTGTTTCTTTTGGTCGTTTGTAAGATTTTTTATGGTGTAAGAAAGTTTTTATGGGATTAGAAAGACTCTCTTCAAATATCGGTGAAATTTTAAATCAAATGAGCAGTCTTACTAAAAATATATCTACTATACCCACTAAAAAAGAGATATTGAAGAAAAATATATTGTTACAACTTCTTGAAAGTAACTTTATTCAAACTCAAATACAATATAAACTTTAACAAACTGACAACTGTCGACTACTAAATCTGAATTACAACTGAACTATAGAATGTCAAACACATAATGTTTATATAGTTTTCTGACGTTCTAGATGTCACCAGACATTTCTGGGTTATTCCATGACATCCAGAATATTCTCGTACGTGACTACTTCTTCTTTCACGTCGAGGGACTCTTTCTATGTAGGAACAATCTACGGAACTGTCATAACACTGCTCCCTCCTTTATAGTTATTCGCCTCGAATAACTGGTCTATCAGGGTCTGGTTGAAGCCAACAGGGTGGATCAGTTCCATGATATGGGGCTAATCTCTCAATGTGAACTACCTTGGGTTTACTTCTCGCTGAAAACTGGATGCGGTAGACCAGATCATTTATTTTCTTTAAGACGGTGTACGGGCCTTCCCAATTTCGTTGAAGTTTCGGACAAAGTCCTTTCTTGCGTGTGGGATTGTATAGCCATACTGGATCACCTCTTTCGAAAGTTGTCCCTGTAGCTTGCACATCAAACCTGGACTTGGCTTTATCACTTTGAAGCTTCAAACTTTTACGAGCAAATTCGTGGACTTTTTCCAGTTTTTCTCTTAAGCTTTCTAGGTACGTCAGGGATGAAGGTTCTTCTTCACAGGTAGGCAATTTTCCGAAAATAAGATCTTGAGGAAGCTTCATTTCTCTTCCGGTGATCATCATTGATGGAGAATAACCGGTTGCTTCATGTTCAGAACTTCTGTAGGCTAACAGGAATAGAGGTATTAGGGTATCCCAATCTTTTTGATTATCAGCAACAAACATTGAGAGGTATTGACAAATAGTTCTATTATGTCTTTCGATCATTCCGTCTGATTGTGGGTGGAGAGGCGTAGTTCGAGTTTTCTTAATACCCAAGATTTTCATTAATTCTTGCCATAATTCGGATTCAAAATTTCGTCCCTGATCAGAATGCAACTCTAAAGGAACTCCATGTCTTGATACGACGTGTGTTATGAATGCTTCTGCTACAGTCGTCGCTTCTTGATTAGGAAGAGGTGCAATTTCAGGCCATTTTGAAAAATAATCCATTGCAACCATTAAGTACTTGTTACCTCTCTCTGTCGTTGGAAGTGGACCGAGAATATCAACTGCAAGTCGTTCAAAAGGCTCTCCGGAAAGATATTGTGCCATTTTACCACGACTTCTTGTTCTAGGGCCTTTCCTACCGTTACATAAGTCGCATTTCTTACACCATTCTTCTACATCTCGGCGACAATTGATCCAATAAAATCTGTCTCGAACCCTGGCCAGTGTTCTTTTTACCCCAAAATGTCCTCCAGACAGGCTGCTATGAAGTTCTTGCAACACACTTTTAATGTGTGATTTTGGCAGTACCACTTGTTGAACTATACGTACTCCATCGGGACTTTCCCACTTCCGATATAATAGACCATTCGAAAGATGCAAAGATTCCCATTGAGCCCAGTACGCCTTTATAATTCGACTATATTTAGATATTTCCTGCCAAAGAGGTCTTACTCCATTTCTAAGCCATTCTCGTATGACTCTTAAGTCAGTATCTTTCTTTTGACTCTTCTTAATGTTTTCCAGGGAAGTCTGATCATTATCTTCTACCTGTTCAACCGTGGTCATGCAGAGATTTATTTCTTCAGTTACGCTCTCTTTTTCTTCAAGTCTTTTACAGTACTGGCATTGTCGTTCTAAACAGGGTCGCCTAGAAAGAATATCGGCATTGTTATGGAGACGCCCTTTTCGATGTACTATGTCGAAGTTATACTGTTGGAGTCTCTCTATCCATCGAGCCACTTGTCCTTCTGGCTTTTTAAAATTCATTAGCCACTGCAAAGCGCTATGGTCTGTTCTGATTGTAAAATTTCTGTTATAAAGGAAGGTATGAAAGTGTTCTAGGGCTTTTATAATAGCTAGGAGCTCTTTTCTGGTAACGCAATAATTCTTTTCTGCCTTTCCTATGGTTTTACTAAAATATGCAATAACTTTTTCTTCACCTTCCTGTTCTTGTGATAAAACAGCGCCAATACCATGCTGAGATGCGTCACAATCCAACAGAAATTTTCCATCTTCTCGTGGATAGGCTAGGATAGGTGCTGTTATAAGTAGTTTTTTTAAATCTACGAAGGCATTTTGACAATCCGGTGTCCAGTCAAATTCAATGTTGTTTTCGGTTAGTCGATAAAGAGGCTTAGCGATGCGGCCAAAATCTTTTATGAATTTTCGGTAATATGAACAGAGTCCAAGAAAACTTCTAATTTCTTTTTTATTTCCTGGTTTAGGCCAATCTTTAATAACTGAAATCTTCTCTGGATCAGTTTTAATTCCATCTGCTGAAACGATATGTCCTAGATAGTACGCTTCTCTTTGAAATAGTGAACATTTCTTATAATTAAGCTTTAAGTTGGCATTTCGCAGTCTTTCAAATACCTCGCTTAAGTTTTTCAGATGTTCATCAAAGGTTTTGGACATAATCATTATATCATCAAGATATACTAGACATGTTTTCCAAGTAAGTCCTCTTAAAACCATTTCCATCAGGCGTTCAAACGTAGCTGGAGCATTACAAAGACCAAATGGTAGAACCTGAAACCTGTAGAGACCACGGCCAGTTGAAAAAGCTGTTTTGTCTCGATCATCAGGATGTACTTCTACTTGCCAGTAGCCACTTTTTAAATCTAGAGTCGAAAACCATTTAGCACCTGATAAAGTGTTTAGTGTATCATCTATTCGTGGCAATGGATAACTGTCCTTTTGTGTAACATGGTTTAATCTTCTGTAGTCTACACAAAAACGAGTAGATCCGTCTTTCTTAGTTACTAAGACTACTGGTGAACACCAGGGGCCCGAAGCTTCTTCGATGATATCGGAATTTATCATGTCTTGTGTTATGTTTTCAACTTCTTTTTGTCTAGCAAACGGTAATCTGCGTGGGGCTTGACGAATTGGTCTTGCATCTCCAGTATCGATTCTATGTTGAACTAGACTAGTACGCCCTGTAGATTTCTCGGATTCAAAAATGTCGTAGTTTTCATTAATAAATTCATTAGCTTTTTCTACTTCTTCAGTTGTTAAGTGATCAACATTTTTGATCAGTTCTTTCGCCAGGTTAGCGTCAACTTGGTAACTTAAAGCTGTATTATTTTTCAAATACTTTTCGCACTTGATTATTTTTTCTATTGGCGTACAGAGTGCTATTTGTTGTTCTTTCTTCAACTTAAAAGGCTTTTTGGACAAATTAGCAACCCTTACTGGAATTATCTCATCTACATTCACGAGGCATCTGGCTATCAAGATTCCGTCATTAACAAGTTCCTCGCTTTCAACAACGCCGAAATGTAAACCTTCAGGTTTTTGACTCAGTCTCGCCAGGACTATACTTTCAGAATTTTGAGGAATTTCTGTATCTTCACTAACTATAACTCTTACTTGAGGTGTAGACTCTTCAAAATTTAGGACTATTTCTTCATTTTCAATAAACAAAATTTTATTTTGAAGATCTATGATAAATTTGTTTTCCATAATGTCCATTCCAAGAATGCATTCATCTTTAATATCGGCTACAAGAAATATGTGTTTTATCAAGGTGTTGCCAATCTTTATGGTCGCCGTTACTTCTCCATGAATTGGAATAGTTTGACCTGAAGCTGTTTCAAGAACTAAGTTTGTTTTACATGGCTGTAGTTTTCTGTTCAGAAGTTCTTTCCGAACAAAAGATCTTGTTGCACCGGTATCAATAAGAAAAGTGCATTTTTGATTGTCAACGTAGCCCTTAAGTAATAAGTTCTGTTCATTTTTGTTGAAAGTATAACTGCGAATTTGGGGGCTTTTATTAGATTCAGCCGACGCCCGCCCCTTAGTGTCGACTTTTATTCGTTTCCCTGGCTATTGTTTGAATATCTGTGGTCAGTTGTAGGAGATCGACTTCTTACATACCTATCTCTACTAATATTTCTAGTAGGACTATATGATGGGCTTCTGGATGTCGATCTAGGCGACCTTCTGACATCATTATTGTATTCTTCTTTTCTCGCTTGGGATCCACTTCTACAATTGACCTGCAAATGTCCAATTCTTCCGCAGTTAAAACATCTTCTGTTTTGATTTTGAGCTTTTTGTTGATTTTGTTGAAGATTTTGGAGTATGTTCAACATCTGGGACAAAATAGGTTGTTGATTATCTGTGGTAGGGACTTGTTCATCTTCTCGAAATCTTATTTCTTTTAATCTTGGGCGAGATCTTGAAATACTTTTAGCCGCTTCAAACTCCTGGGCTGAAACTAGTGCTCCATTTAGCGTTTTGTGGTGTTGTAATCGGAGAGCCTGTTGCATTTCGATATCATGTAGTCCGTCTATGAATGCCTGTATACCGATTTGTTCAAGAAAATCTTTAGGTGCCTGAGGGTATGCCAAATGTAGTAATCTTTTAATATCAGCTTCAAATTCTTGTAGGCTCTCGTTATGTTTTTGATACCGAACTTTAAGCTGACTTTGAAAAACCTGCTTCAGATGTTGTTGGCCATATCTTGTTTCTAAAGCTTGAACAAGTGAGTCATAACTAGGTGAATCCTGAGGAAGAAATTGAAGGACGGTTGCTGCCTGACCTCGAAGCGACACCACCAAGGAAGCTGCCATTTCTCTTTCAGTCCAGCCATTTGCTTTAGCTGCAGCTTCAAATTGGAAACGATAAGTTTCCCACGCTGTTTGGCCATCAAACGTGGGTGGTTTTAAAATTTTGCTACTTCTAATTATACCTGGATCAACGATGGAAGAGGAAAGGGCTGTTTGTTCGGATTCGATATTAGTAACTGAAACAATATGAGATAAAGAAGCTTGGGTATTAATTTTGTTTGCTAACTCTACTATTTGTTTTTCTAAACTATATTTCAAATCGTTTTGTTGCTGCTTTAAATCGTTTTGTTGCTGTTCTATTTTATTTTCTAAATGATTTTGTTGTTGGTCTATTTTGTTTTCTAAATAATTTTGTTGTTGTTCTATTTTATTATCTAAACAGTTTTGTTTTTCTTCTAATATATCTATTTTATTAGTAACTCGACTTACCTCTAACTGAAAATGCTCGTGAATTTGGGACAAACTATTCATAATTTCTACCTCTGCTTGTCTACGCCTCTCCTCCTCTTCTTTTCTAAGTTTTTTATCTTCCTCTTTCTCTTCTTGCCTACGTTTCTCTTCATTTTCTTTCTCTTCTTGCCTACGCTTCTCTTCATTTTCTTTCTCTTCTTGCCTATGTTTCTCTTCATTTTCTTTCTCTTCTTGCCTACGCTTCTCTTCATTTTCTTTCTCTTCTTGCCTACGTTTCTCTTCATTTTCTTTCATTTTTAAAAACCATGCTGGTGGTCCGGATGTATCCATTTCCTTCTCAACTTTAGATGATCTGGTATTTACCATAAACAATTCTCAATATCTTCTTCAATATCTCTTAAATCCCACCGCTGTCACCAATGTTACAACTTCTTGAAAGTAACTTTATTCAAACTCAAATACAATATAAACTTTAACAAACTGACAACTGTCGACTACTAAATCTGAATTACAACTGAACTATAGAATGTCAAACACATAATGTTTATATAGTTTTCTGACGTTCTAGATGTCACCAGACATTTCTGGGTTATTCCATGACATCCAGAATATTCTCGTACGTGACTACTTCTTCTTTCACGTCGAGGGACTCTTTCTATGTAGGAACAATCTACGGAACTGTCATAACAATATCTTATACCAACGCAAGTACCCAAACTGAAGAGTCCCGACATTTAGAACCAAGTCCAGAGCAAAAGCTAAAAAGTACAGAAGATAAATGTCACTTTGTAGTTATTAGTAACTTGTCCCCAACGTACACCCCTATACAAGTGGTGCACTATATTAAAGAGAGGCTAGGCATTAAGGAATATATTAGATGTTACGCACTCCTTAAAGATGCCGACACAACAACTGGCTCTTCGTTCAAAATAGGTATAAAATCTAAAACATCTATTAACTTATTATTTAATAAGGAAATTTGGCCACATGGTGTTAACATTAAATGGTCTATAGAATCTTCCTATTCTGAACCAACGCTTTCATCTCAGTCACATAAGAATCCGAAGAATCTCAGAAGCCCTGTCACCTTGGAAAATCCAATTACCAATTCTCGCAAGAACAAGGATGAAGTAGAAAACACAAACATACGTACAGACAAGCAAGCCATCGAAGTTTGTAAATCTAAGAATCCGTTCCATTCGCCAATAAATTTCGTTAAGAAGGATACTTTAGAACCATCGATAAATCTGGATCCTTTGACCCCACCAAGAGTTCGATTAACCAATAACTCTAATAGTCGATATCTTCTAGCCAGATTAAGGGAACCGGATATCTTAAAAGCCATTAAACTTCATCTTTCTTATCTACATGACCAACCAGCTTCAGTGTTTTACGATGGATTTACCAACACAAGCGTTAAACTCTTTTTGGCTTCCGAGGGATTTCCCACTAAGACAGAAGATCTACGACAAATTCTGCTAGACTTCAACAGTGCCTATGGAATTGGTCCAGATGAGGTGGAAGCTGATCTTAATGCTTATAGGTCCTTTCTCACTTCTGAAAGAATTATCCACCTGCAAAAATCAAGGGAATGTCACCGAAATTACTATTCCGCTGCCTCTCCAAAACGAAATTTTTAAACATCACGACGTGTTCTGAGGGACTAGAATCCTCAAATTGTTTTAGTGATAACAACTTTAGCACGGTTCTGATTAACATTCGTTCTATAAGATACAAAACTGATGAATTGTTTTTGTTCCTAGAGGAATTAGGGTTTCCCCCGGTAGTTGCGGTTACAGAGCACTGGCTTGAAGACAACGAGCCTTTGTTTGTAGATAAATACACCACAATTGCTAGGTATGATCGTCCAAGCTCAGCTTATGGGGGGACACTAATTTTGTCTACGAGTAATGATTTTTCTTTGGTAACAAAATATGACTTTCTGTTAAGTGAAGCCTCCTTTGAGTTTTCGTTAGTTTACAATAAGAATCTTAATCTTTATATTATTTGCATTTATAGATCACCTGCTTCTTCCGTGGAACTATTTTTTCAGAACCTGCTAAATTTGTTAGATGACCTGCCCCATAAAAGTAGAAAAATTTTATGCGGGGACTTTAACATTGATTATGCTGCTGCTTGTGCTACACGAATATCCTTGGTCAACATATTTGAATCGTATGGTCTAACAATGCACGTTGATTCTCCTACAAGGATTACAAAAACTTCATCTACCATAATTGATTATACAGTCTCAGATTTCTCACCACTTGATGTTCACTCTACAATTATTAATGCTGGACTATCTGATCATGAAGCAGTTTATACGAAGTTTAATATCTCCAGCAAACCCTCCTCGAAAACCCGACGTTTAGGCAGGATTTTTTCCACCCGGAACTTTCGTAAATTCCAAAATTTATGCTTAACCTCTGAGTGGCGCTTTCCTGCCATGGACGTGAATAATAATTTCAGTGAATTCTTAGATAAGCTTACTTGTATCTTCAATAAAGCATTTCCTTTAATTGCAATTAAGCCAAAACATCACAAACACTGGACTACTAAAGGTATCCGAATATCTTCCAAGAATATGCGTTCTCTTCTCTATATCAAGAAATTCACTACCAACGTCTCTATCACTGAATATATCATCAAGTACAGGGCAACCTATCTTAAACTTATAAAATCAGCTAAAAAAGTCTACTACCAGAACCGCCTGGGAAGCTCCAAAAGTGTTGCAAAAGAAACTTGGTCCATAATAAACGATCTTCGAAATAAAACCCACACTGCTCAAACATTTTCCCTTCCAGACCCTGAAAATCTAAATGAATACTTTGTTAATGTGAGTAAAAATATTACATCAACTATTTTGCCACAACAAGATCCCATTTCATATCTCCCTAATTCAAGAAAGGTCTCGAATTCATTCTTTATAAAACAAGTCGTTAAATCTGAACTAATCCAAACAATTAATAGTATCAAAAACAAATCTTCCTGTAGTACTGATGGTCTATCGATCAAAATTTTTTCTAATCTTTCAGAAAATGTGTTAGAAGTCCTCATCTCACTAATTAATGATTCTTTTGAGAAAGGTAAATTTCCAGAGTGCCTGAAGACAGCCATAATTATTCCTCTTCATAAGGGTGGTGAAATATCTAATACCTGCAATTACAGACCTATTGCACTACTACCGGTACTCTCCAAAATTATTGAGAGACTCATAAAAGCCCGACTTATGTCCTTTCTAGTTGAAAACAACATTTTATCACAAAAGCAGTTCGGCTTTTTAAATAATAAATGCACCACTGATGCCATGTTTTCTGTACTACATGAGGTATATCAAGCACTGAACAATAATCTTTGCACTGCCACCGTTTTTTGTGACTATGCCAAAGCTTTTGATTGTGTAAATCACAACATTTTGATAAAAAAACTAAATTTCTACGGAATTAGAGGCATTTCTTTAGATTGGTTCCAATCTTACTTGGAAGATAGGAAACAACTGGTTAGAGCAAATGATAAAGACTCTAGTCTCAAAAACATTGTAAGTGGGGTACCTCAAGGTTCAGTATTGGGTCCTCTACTTTTCCTTATCTTTATTAATGACATCACTAATTTAAAAATCGATGGAAACATCTTTCTTTTTGCTGATGATACCAGTATCACTTGGAGCAACTCAAATATTGCAACTCTTCATGCTACTATAACTTCTGATCTACTTACAATAAAAACCTGGTCTGACTCAAATTTACTCTCGTTTAACGTAGATAAAACAGTAGCATTGTCTTATAAAGGAGCTCTTCAACCCTTGCCTCTTAATAACAGCCAGATCAGTACCGTTGATTCTGTAAAATTTCTTGGCATTTTTTTAGACAGCAACCTTAAATGGTCCCTCCATATCGATTTGTTACGGAAGAAACTCTCTTCAGCCTGCTATGCTATAACATCTGTTTCGAATGAACTCATTTAGCATCTTTCAAAATAACATATTTTTCTTTGTTCGAGTCACATCTTCGTTATGGTCTTCCTTTTTGGGATTCTGGTACAGCTGCCCAATTCGATGTTATTTTCAAATTACAAAAAAGAGCTATAAGATATCTGTTTGGCCTCAGAAGAACAACACACTGCAGAAGTTACTTCAAAGATCACGGAATTTTAACCCTTCCATCTTTGTATATTTTAGAAACTGTTTGCTTAATTCGTAAACATCTACATGTCTTTCCACCAAGACCTAATCATCACTACTTCACGAGAAATTCTACGTTTGACGTCTATTTGCCGACCCCGTCCTCGGAGTTAGTAAAGAAATCGATATTATATTCCGCAAAAAAAATGTACAACCATCTCCCCCTACAACTAAAATCTGCCCAATCTTTTCCCAAATTCCGTAAACTGACAAAAGCCTACCTGTCTGAAAGACCATATTATTCAGTAGAAGATTATTTTAGTCAATAACTAAGTAATTACAGTACCCTTTGCACAAGTAGTATTTTTATTATTTTTTTATCTATATTTGGGTGTCATATGCAGCAGCTTAACTTTTTAACTTTTAAACCTTTTTCATTAATTATTAGGTAGACTATGAATTTGCAATTTATTTAAATTTTTGCAATTGATTATTTCTGTTTTAACTTCGATTTATTTATTTATTTTATTTAACTTATTGACGATTTATGTAATTTTAGTAATTTGGATTGTTACTGTTTTGTTTTTTTTTACTATTTATAAGCTTTGTCGATAAAATTGTAAAATTTTTCATGGCAATAAAGCATATTTCTATTCTATTCTAAAGACGTCCAATTTTTGGGAACTCAAGGTTAGTGAAATTATTTATATCTATTTTCCTGTAAAAAAGACAATTCTTTTGTTTCTTTAGAGACACTTAAATGGTTCAACACTGCCTGGTTTATCCTCTGGAAACCTCTTCGAGGTAACTTTTTGTCAATTGTTTTTCTTTTATTTAAACATTGTAACGATATATTATATTGCTGTTTTAAAAAAGAATATATTATGTTTTGGTAATAAATTTATATGTATTTACATATTTAATTTATAATCCTCACATATTTTTGCTGGCGCTCTTTTTGTTAGAGATTCTTCAAATCTACTTTGAATAAATCATTTTAGGCCAGACTAAAATGATTCCTTCCTATGTTTTCTAACCCACCCCAGAGAAGTCTCTTATATATGGTCTGATCTCCCTATATGGTCTGATCTCCCTATATGGTCTGACTCTTTATTATTTGTTTTTTTCTTAGTTCACTATAGTTGTTACCACCAGATGCTGGAAGATGAGGCCTCCAAACAAAATTTGGGAAAACTTTCAAAAAGTAGCTGAGCTGGAAGCGAGACTAAAACAAGGCAAACTGAGTAACACGCCATTCCTCAAAGACAGAAAAGGAAACAGGTCTCGCGTTCAGAGTAATAGAGAGAATAGAACATGCCAAAGATGTATATATGCCTTATCTGCAGCTAGATAACAAGATGATTGAAAAATCACATTAAATCCATCCCCAACCTTTCACTCTAAAGAACATTTACCATCGGCGAAAACAGTCAACGAGTTGAATCAAGCTACCATTAACGATGCAATAGTACACAATAGTACACAGCGTCTAGGACGACTCTGGAAATAAATACCTGCTTAGGTCGATTTTTATTTTTAAATTATAATTTTTTGGCATATATCATACTAGTGACGTCATCCATCTGGGAGTGATGACGTAATCGATGATTTTTTTAAATGCGAATAGGGGTCGTGTGATAGCTCATTCGACAGGTTATTTCATTCTCTATTCACTAATATAAACATTAACATAATTATTTATAGAGGGTGCCCAAAATTTTTTTGAATTAAATTAATTGAGACAAAAAAAGAATGTATGTAATTTATTTAATGCAAAATACATTTTACTGCTGTCCAAAAAGAGAAAAAAATGTTGACATGAAAAATAAACATTGCTTTTTCCTAAATTAAATGTTTAAACTGCTAAGATGCAGAAAGATGGCAGTTTTAATATTAAATTTAACCAAAAAACAATATTTATTTATCAAATAAACATTTTTTCCTGATTTTGGGCAACAGTAAAATGTATTTCGTATTAAATAAATGATAAATATTCTTCTTTTTGTCTCAATTAATTTAATTCAATTATTTTTTGGGTACCCTATATAAATAATTATGTTAATGTTTAGATTAGTGAATAGAGCATTAAATAGTCTTTCGAATGAGCTATCACACGACCCCTATCATCATTTAAAAAATCATCGATTCTGTCATCATGACGTCACTAGTATGGTATGCCAAAAAATTATAATTCAAAAATAAAAATCGACCTGTTTCGGGATTTATTTCCAGAGTCTCCCATTCTTGAGAAAATGAATTTATTCCAACTCAAACGTCCTCACTCTATAGCAAATCACCTACAAGCCACTACCATTGCAATAGAAGGAGTTACTCGAATCACCCAAAATATCTACTGTATACTGCCCTTCCAAGCACAACAATAAAAATGACATTTATGAGATTTTCTTCAAAACACTTAGAAACAAATTTATAGCGGGTGGAGATTACAACGCTAAAAACAGTATGGGGTGCGAGAGTTACCTAACTCCTTAGGGTCGTGAGCTACTAACTGCCATCCATTGCAATAATCTAAACTACCTGTCAACATGAGAACCAACATATTGGCCTTCGGACCCTAATAAAACACCAGACCTCCTTGACTTCTATATCACAAAACAAATAACAAATTAGTCACAGCAACATCCAGTCTAGACATGACCTCGGATCACACTCCAGTCCTTATGGACATGTACTCTGATATAACTCAGAATCCAAATCCACCCGCTTTGTACAATAAAAACCAATTAGGATACTTTTCAAGAAGTATTAGATGAAGAAATAGATTTAAAAATACCAATAGAAACACCTGCAGATGTTGAATGGGCGATAACTGTCCTTCCAAATAACATACAGAAAGCTTCATGGGCAGCAACTCCAAACTACAAACAGTCAACAACAAAACAACCCTGCCATCCAACTCTAAAAGAAAAAAATTCAGAGAAAAGAAGGATAATAAGAAATTGGCAACAAAACAGAACAGTGAGCTTGATAAATTTAATAAAGCAGCAAGGTAACTAAAAATAATAATACTTGAAATAAAAAATCATTCGATACAAAGATAGTAAGAAGAGCTTACACCAACAGAAGTCATCGACTAGTCAGTATGGAAAGCCACAAGAAAACTAAAAAATCCACACACACCAATACCACCAATAAGAAAAAACAATGGCAATTGGACAAGAAACAATATGGAGAAGGCAGATGCCTTTGGTGGCTACCTCTCACAAGTCTTTCAACCAAACAGCTTGGAATCAACACCTGAAGAATTGGAAGAAATAAACAGAGTAATAACTGAACCTTGCCAAATGGAGCTGTTCATACTGAAATTCAGGTTCAATGAAGTTAAGATTGTAATAATTGAATAAATTAATTCTAATCCGTCCAATAACGGAGAGCATATTTCAAAAACTAAGGTTTATGATGTCATAATCACTGATATAGCACACATGAATACCACCACTTTGTGGCATCAGCAGTGGCTTCTGTAGTCGAGCGCCCTCTGCAGTATACACTTTTTACTAATGTGTGTAAAATATTATTGAGTTGTTATTTTGTGCATTATATTTTCTAATGTTGTGACATCGTGTTTTATTTTGTATGTTTTTTGTTTTCACCTGATGTTGAAAAAAATGTGAAAACGTTGAATTATCCATGTCCGTCTGTCTGTCCATAAACAGTCCTCCGTCATTATATTGGGTAGAATGACAAATTAGGTATTTAATGAAAGCTTATAACTATAACCCAAGCAGGGCCCCCGTAACCGGGCGTGCAACGCGTGTGACGCACGCGGGCGCAACCACAAAAGGGTGGCAAACCGAAGGTTTGGTTAATACGAAATATTTATTTCAAATGAGGTAATCATTTTTTTAGACAATTTGAATTATAATTTTTTTATGAACACCTAGCAAAATCCCAAAAATTAAATATTGTGTTATTCTAAAAAAGTTCAAATAAAAGAGAGTTTTTTAGCTTTCTACTTACTTGACACTACAGAGGAATCACTATTTAATTTTGTAGTAAAATTACAAAATTTAAATACAAGAGACAAGAGAGGTAATGGGTATGATAACGTTGCCTATATGAGTGTATGATAAGGGTAGGATAACCCTCGAGCTGTTTTGTTCCACGCTCTGCAAATAGCTTAAATTTAGTAGTGAATGATGCAGAATATAAAGTGTCAAATAAAATAGTAAACTTTTTTAATATTGTACAAGAACTTTACGTATTTTTCTCTTCCTCCACAAAAAGATGGGATATTATAAAAGTACATGTTCCTGGGATAAATCTAAAACCCCAAAGTGATACAAGATGTTCGAATAGGATAGAAGTTATAAATCCATTCAAATTTCATACAATGAAAATTTGTGAGAATCTTTTATATATAGCAGATAATGATACCTTTAACATAGAAAGTAGACAGTACTAGAATAATTGATCAATAGACTGGGAGATATTAGATAGAAGTTCAGCCACGAATTTTTGAGTCCTGCCCTATGCAATACTACTGGAGGTGGTACTTACAATTTGTGGAAAAATTCATGGCTTTCCTGTGAAAATTAGATTTTGCATGAAAAAAAGGGGCGTTGCAAAGAATTTGTAAGTCCCTTCATATCCATAGAATTGTAACCCTTCTGTCCAAAAAATGTTCTCCATAAAATCGATAGTATCCTGTTATTCTATGGATATGGCAGGACTCAGAAATTCATTGCACCCCATTTTTTTTATGGAAAATCTAATTTTCACAGGAAAATTTCACAGGAAACCCGTGGATTTTCCACAAATTGTAAGTACCACCTCCAGTAGTATTGCATATGGCAGGACTCAGAAAATCGTGGCTGAACTTCTATCTAATACGTCCCGGGTACTAAGTTCGTTAAATAGTAGATCTGGTAATAATATCTATGATGTCTGGTTATGATAATGTTTTTGGTTTTTTAGTGATATTTTTACATTGAGTGACCATGATATTTTAAAAAACTGTCTTGTTCTTCAGCAAAAGCTAACGGATCCAGTAAAATCGGGGGCGAATATTGATGCAACTGATTTATTTAGTGAGATAAAAGCTTTAAAATTATTTTTATTACCTGACTCATCAAATTTCCTCTTAATAATCTTCAATATATAAAAATATCTAACTTCATCAATCTTTGCCAAATATCACAATTTCATTAATAACACTCCTCACTTTAACTGTGTCTGTGGCTTCTGGTGAGGGATCATTTTCAAAACTAAAGTTAATTAAAAATTATTTGAGGTCTACTATGCTAGAGGAATGATTATCTAATTTGGCAATATTAGCTATACAGCAAAAGCTCGTCAATAAAATTTACTTTGAAGATATTATAAAAGAATTTGCTGCAGTCAAATCTAGAAACACACCCATTTAATTCAATTTAGATTTAAGGTATGGATTTCCAGATTTAACTAATTAGGTATATTGTTTTACTTGTTTTTTTGCGTTCATCAACAAATCAGTTACAAGAAAAATAAAATTTGAGTTCCTGCAATTTCTGTTGTTTTATTACAAGTAAAAAATAAAAAATATAGATTTATTTCATAAGTGGATATTAGTAGATTTAAGGGGCGCTAAAATATGTGCCGCACGCGGGCGCCGTTCAGCCTTGCGGGGGCCCTGAACCCAAGGATGACAATAAATGTGAGAAATTTGACCTCAGACTTCTGGTTTTAGAAATGCAACCGGAAGTACTGTTTTAATGTCGCGGAAATAGTACATGCGATATATTATTCGACGCGTCTTAGTAAGACAAGAACAAATATATACTTCCTGTTTCATGAGTGCCTCTCAGCGAATATAACTCCTGCGTTATTAATACAGATATAATGATGAATGGGATGTCAAATAAAAGCTTATAACCCAGGGATAGTAATAAAGCTGAGAAATTTGACATCGAACTTTTGGTTTTAGAGTTACATCCGGAAATACCTTCTTAAAATTACCGAAATAGTATAAGCAGTATATTATTCGACGTGCCTTAACAAGATGAGAACAAATGTATACTTTTAATTTTTATATCATTTCCGGTTAAAAAGTTCTAACCAAAGAAAAGGTACATGTGAAATATCAATCGAAGCGTATTGAAAAGTCGAGCTTGAATCTTTAGTTCCGGTTTTGAAGTCATTTCCATTTAAACAGTTATTACCGAAAGTTTAGTAAAAATTACTCATAATTCGTCATCAATCGTATATATATCAATCGTATATCAGTCGACGCAAAGTTACACGAAGAGTTCAAATATCTCCTACCGGTTCTACTTTCGATCACTTTGGGTTAAAACCTAGGACTTACGAAGTCCAATTACTTGTCTTTTCTGTCTACTTCAGCGTAGCGCAATGTATTAAATATAATATAACTAATATAATATATTATCTTTGTATTAAAATATATCATATTTTAAATCATTTTCTGGCGATAATAGTATTTTAATGTTTTTCCTGGAAAAGGATTTCCTGATGAAATCTTTGCTGATTTCTGCCTTACTGAACTTTGTAAGGAAAACATTACATTTCGAAAGTGTTTTGGTCCAAGGTGAATTTTGTGGGATTTAGAGAATGTTAGTTTGGGATACTATTATCTATGGTATTAATGTTGGAAGAAGGACGGAGAGAGTATATATAAGTGGAACAGGAGGATGAGTACTTAAATAACGAGGTAATGTCAACAGAGTATATACTGGATTAGAGGGGGTTTGATAAAGTGGAGGCAGCATAAGAGAGGAGGAAATATTGATATTGGAGGAAGAACCAAAGAGGGGGTTCACTGGTTTTGCGGCAAAGGCCCAGACTAAAGTTATATGCTATTTTCAAGTAGAAGAGGGGAAGCAGACACATTACAAAATAAGGAGTTCCAAAATGACTACCCCCCATTTTATAAATGCTTTGTCGACATTTGTTATAACACAATTACTGATCAAATTTGACAACGAATATTTATTTTGTAGAGATATGCAATTTAGAAAAGTTACAGGTAAAGTTATATTTTCTTATCGGTGAAGATTATCGGAAGCAAATAATAATAATAAATAAGTAATAGAAATAGGTCCTATAATACGAAGCTAACACACTTTAATTGTTTTAAGTACTTTTGCGTGCATCTCATGATAGATAACAGTTAAAAGGCTTCATATAACAAATTTTCTTGATCGCCCTTCTTTAATTAATCGGTTCTTTCAGACTATAATATGGTCATTGACTAGTTAACTATCTATTTGCCAAGATTTACTAAGAGAAGGTAAAACAAACAGTTGTTTCCCGAATTGCTAAATACTATTTCATTTATCTTATACTACTTTTGTTAAGGAATATGTCCTGTATTGTTTTGACGTAGCTGTCAACTGTGGTGGAGTTTAAAGGTTTAATTTCTTTCTTGGACATATGCTTCTTCTTACAGTTGGCGAATTATTCCCGGCAACTCTTACATAGTCCATTACCTGTCAGTATGCTTATATGGCTGTTCCATTGTCTTTTTCTTTATTGCATATTGCAACATTGATGATGTCATTTACAGATTTACAGAACAAATCAATTACAGATTTTTATAAGCACCTAACAAACATATTATGTTTGTTTCTATTTATCTGTTTCTTCACATTGTGTCATAAAGGCACCCTGAAATTTTTGGGTGAAATACAGTTGCCTCATTTAAATCTTAAATGTAATTTTAGCTTTTCGGATTTTTTCCTATTTAGAGTGTCTTAATAAATTTATATACAGTGCGCTGGAATAAGTGTTACCCCCCCTTATTAACTGATTTATTTTTAGTACATAAGCAAAACGCTCGGTCAGGTCGATTTTTAAAATAATCATAGTATATTATAGCATTAATGTTTCGAACTTTACGCAATCCCTCTTCAAGTGACAGGCACAACTTTGAATTTTTTAAATAGGAAAGTACATCATATGACACTTTATTTAAAAGATTTTGAAATACTGATTAAAAAATGTATAACACTTTGATACTTTTTGAGGGCGTAGGCGCAAAATTTCGATCGAATTCTTTTTTTAACCGCTTTAATTTCTTTTGATACTTTTTGAGAGCGTAGGCGCAAAATTTCGATCGAATTCTTTTTTTAACCGCTTTAATTTTTTTTTGAATCCTGAGAAAACTAATAAGTATTTTTCAAAATTTTAAACGCAGAATGAAAGATTACATTATTACCGAGAGCTGAAAGTTCGTTAGAATAAACAAAGTTTCATTTGAATGTTATATTTGAAATTAAATCTCAGACTAAATTTTCTCTTTTTTTTCACCCCTGTGACTTATTAAAATAAACATTATAGAAGTTCTTAGGGACTTTCGACCCTCGAGAATACTGTAATATTTCATTCTGCGTTTAAATTTTTCAAAAATACTGATTAGTTTTCTCAGGATTCGAAAAAAATTAATACATTTAAAAATAATTCGACCGAAGTTTTGCGCCAACGCTTTAAAAAAGTATCAAAGTATTATTCTTTTGATGTGAACCTTACTTGTTAAAATATTATGGGTGGAATTATACAATCAAATAAATTTGAAAAAGTTTAAAAATAACATGCAATTACACATAATATTATAATTATGTTTATACTTATGTGTATTTATATTATTCATATAATAAAAAACAGTTTTATTATATGCAAGTTATAAAAAAATCTAATGCCTTTTGGTCACGTGTGTACCTATACAGAAACCTCTATTTGGCTTTCAGATTTACTACACTAACCGATTTACAACTCATAACTAATAGAGAAGTTGAAAACCTCAAAAATTGTATTGATACCATTCAAATGAACTGTGTTACCATTAGGTACCTACTATTGAAGGTTTGAAAACATGAACACCGGAATTAGTCAGTTTTATGTAACTTTAAAGGAGAGACGAAAAACAATTTTACTTCTTTATGTAAGATTCAATTTATTCGTTTTGTGTGTGTAGGGTTCTTTTTAGGTAACGATTCCATTGCCAGTAAACTTACTTACTTACTCAAGCCGTCCTCTTGTACCTTACGGTGTCGAGGTAAGTGGAGAAATCAGACGTCTCCATGCCTTTCGGTCAAGCTAGTCTTTCTGCTTCTCTCCACCCAATATTCCTTTTTACGCAAGCCTTTCCAATATCTGCGTTCCACGTTCTTACTGGCCTGCCTCTTCTTCGTTTGTTGTCGGATGCCACTTTCCATACCCTCTTTACAGTTCTACCTTCACCCATTCTCGCCATATGTGCGAACCACGATAACTGTTGCGTTTTAAGTCTGTCTAAGGTCCTTCCAATACCGCACCTTTCACGTATGTCTTCATTTCTTATACGATCACGTCTGGTCACCCCGGATACCGCACATAAATATCGCATTTCGCATGCTTGAATTTTACTACGGATGTTGTCATTCATTGTCCACGTTTCACTACCGTAGAGTAGCAGCGGCTCGTATACAGTTTGGAACACTTTCATTTTTGTTTTCAGGCTTACTTCTTTCTTCCTAATAAAACTTTTATTTAGCGGATAGTACAATTTTGTTGCACTCATTACCCTGCTGTTTATTTCTGGTTCTATATTTCCTTGTCCATTCATTGTTGATCCTAAATACTTGAAGTCCTCTACTTGTGTAATGGTCTCAGTATTCAGCTTTACATTTATATTTTCTTGAGTTTTCGATATTACTAAAGCTTCTGTTTTTTCAATATTTATTTTCATCCCAAATTTCTTAAAGGCTTCATTCCAAACATTCACATTCACTTGCAAGTCTTTTTCTGATTTTGCCACAATTACCAGATCATCGGCATATATCAACTCTGACACGTGAACTTGTTGAAGTTTATACACCCCTACCCTAGTTCTTTTTACCTTACCCCTGCATTCTTTTGCAATTTCGTCCATTAGAGTGATGAATAACAAAGGACTCAGAACACCACCTTGTCTTACACCTGTCCTTGTGTAGAATTCTAGAGATGAGCGATTTTTCGTTCCTACATTATTACGTGTACATTTACATATACTCTTTATTGCTTGGATTAACTTAGGTTTCACATTTCTACGGTTTCATATTTCCCAGATCTTGTTACGTGGCGCCCGATCAAATGCTTTTTCCAAGTCCACAAAACATAGAAACAACTTACTGTTATGTTGTAGGGCTTTTTCTGATAACTGTCTCACCGTGAATATGAGATCGGTTGTACCTCGCCCTGGCCTAAAGCCGCATTGGCTGTCATCCAGTGTGGCCTCGATATTTTCTCGCAGCTTTTTCTCTAGTATTATTTCGTAGATTTTACAAGCAACTACCAACAATGATATTCCCCTGTAGTTAGAACACTTATGTTTATCAACTTTTTTGTGTAATGGTAGAATAGTGGCAAGAGTCCAGTCTCTAGGTATGCATCCGGTATGCCAGCAGCTCCTTATGATTTTCCATAGTCACTGTAATCCTTCTCCTTCCATTTAATTAATTAGCTCAGCCTTAATATTATCGTGTCCTGCA
Organism: Diabrotica virgifera virgifera; assembly: GCF_917563875.1. NCBI lineage: Eukaryota > Metazoa > Arthropoda > Insecta > Coleoptera > Chrysomelidae > Diabrotica > Diabrotica virgifera. The sequence goes on from NC_065445.1 coordinate 158,566,471, forward strand.
GCCTTGCCATTTTTTAATTTTAAAATTGCTTCCCTATATTCTTCGTATGTTATGTCATCATTATCTTGTTGTTCATTTAAATTGTACTCCTCCCTGTCATTCTCTATTTCGTTGTTGTCTCCCATTAATAATTCCATAAAATGTTCTCGCCATCTTTCGGTAATCTCTTCATTTTTTAATAATATGTTACCATCTTTGTCCTCTAAACCTGTTACTCCGTTTGATTTCTTTTGTCTTAGGTTTTTTAGGGTCCTATAGAGCAACTTCGCGTTACCCTTACTATCACTTTCCATTTTATTTCCAAACTCTTCCCATTGACGATTCTTAGCTTCTTTAATTTTATTTTTAACCATTATTCTCTGTTCCTTATATTCTTGATAATTACCTTCACTTTTATTACTTATATACTTTTTCCACAATTTTTTCTTCTTCGAAACTTCCAATTTTATGTCATTATTCCACCAAGCTGTCCTTTTCAGATATCTTCCTTTCGTTACACCACATACTTTACTCCCAGTTGCATACACCAGCTCCTTAAAAATATTCCATAATATTTCTGTATCCTCCTCATTTTTCCAATTTGTTTTTCGTATTTCTTCATTTAATTTACGAGAGTATTCTTTTCTAATATTTTCAAACTGAAGTTTGTATACTTTAATACTTGGTTGTTCATAGCGATTTTCTTCATTTTTAATATTAAATGTCTGTTCTCTCCTTGTCTTTATTTTAGTTTCAACGAGAAAATGATCTGAACTGATCTCATAACCTCTTTTAACACGAACGTCCGCTATTTCATTTTTATATCTGTTCTGTATTAATACTAGGTCAATAACGGATTTTTCGTTCCGCGAATCCATCACTCGTGTGTATTTATGAATCTCTTTGTGTTGAAAAAATGTGTTACTAACTTGCATATCATTCATGATGAAAAACTCGATAACTCTTTGTCCATTATTATTTCTGACTATTTCTCCATATGGTCCTACAGGGTAGTCATATTCATTGCTTAACCCTACTCGCCCATTAAAATCGCCTACTATTATGACCTTATGACTTATTTGGTCCATTTCGTCCTGCAATTGTTCCCAGAAGCTATCTTTGAGTTCCTTGGCTTCATTTTCCGACGGTCCATACCGTACAATAATTGTTGTCTTCTCGTTTTAACTGATATCTATTCTAAGGAGTCGTTCCGAAATATTTTTCCATCTGGTGATATTTTTATGCTCATTTCTGTGAACCATTAGGGCAACTCCTGCCCTCGCACGTTCTGATTCATTAACACCTCCAAAAATCATGTAGTGCTCATTTCTCATTTTAATACATCCACTTTCTTTTCTCTTTGTTTCAGTTAATGCTAAAAAATCCATTTTTGTGTTTTCAAACTCATCAATAAGTTCATCTTCTTTACCATTTAGACTTTGTATATTCCACAATCCAATTTTCCAATACAGTCGAACCGGCTTATTGGCATAGCCTTTGTGCCAGGCAAAAATATTCTTATAACCGGGATATTCTAATAACCGATCATTGGTGGCTAGTCGAAATAAGTGTACCGAATATACGTAATAATATTATTTACATACTATGCCAATATGTAGCTTTACATACTATGCCAATATGTATATGATATTATATGTACCTACATAATCAGTATAATATGTAAATGGTTTTAGGTCTTTTTATGTCAATAATACTGTAGTGTAACTACTACTTATCTATGTGTTAAATGCCAAATTACATTATATGTATGTGAATGAATACAATAGGTAATTAATATGAAATTTATGCAATATGTAGATATGTAAATATCCACTAGGAAGAATTTCCTGTAGCTGGCTGTATACCATTAATTACAAGTAAAATTTAATAAAAAATTTTGGTCTTGGTAAAAGGTATATTATTTTAAAAAGCCCTATAGGGCTACAAATATATAGGGTTCTGTTCGATGTTTGTAGCCCTATAGGGCTTTTTAAAATAATATACCTTTTACCAAGACCAAAATTTTTTATTAAATTTTATTAGATATGTAAATATTTTCTTATAGTCCAGAAAGCCACTGCGCATCCGCTAGGAAAAATATTCTAATTCGGATTTTTTGCACAATCTTACTCAAAAAGGACTCCTTTTAACAAATTTGCATGTTGCCAGGACCAAAAAGTGGTCAAAAATTTTTTAAACGTTTTTTTTTGTTTTTTTCCTAAAATTATTTTTTTTGCACGGAACAAAGTTTTTTTAGGTTTTTTGGATCATTCCAAACAGAAAAGGTCTTTAGTGACTTTTCTCTAAAGTTGATAGTTTTTGACATATAAGTGATTAAAAATTGAAAAATTGCGAAATCGGTCATTTTTAACCTTCAAAAACTATGTGAAAAACTTAAAATTTGAATGTTGCCAAGGTAGGTACATATTCTTTAAACATCGATTGATAAAATCTAGAAAAGATTTTTGCAATACAGTATTCAAAACTCCTCTGTTTTTTAATTTCTAATCACGCGTGCGCGACACCGTTGCATGTGTATACAGTATGGTGCAAATGAAAGGAATAAATTCGTTATTTCGTAAACCGGCAACTTCAAGGAAAAACCCGAAACAGGTCGATTTTTATTTTTAAGTTATGATATTGTGGCATATATGGTATACTGGTGACGTCATCCGTCTGGGCGTGATGACGTAATCGAAGATTTTTTTAAATGAGAATAGGGGTCGTGTGTTAGCTCATTTGAAAGGGTCTTCAATTCTGTATTCAGTAATGTAAACATTTACATAATTAGTTATACAGGGTGTCCAAAAAAATTTTATTAAATTAAATTATTTGACAAAAAAAGAAGTAGAAGGACACCCTGTATAAATAATTATATAAATGTTTATATTACTGAATAGAAAATCGAAGACCCTTTCAAATGAGCTAGCACACGACCCCTATTCTCATTTAAAAAAAATCTTAGATTACGTCATCACGCCCAGATGGATGACGTCACTAGTATACCATATATGCCACAATATCATAACTTAAAAATAAAAATCGACCTGTTTCGGGATTTTTCCTTAAAGTCGCCGGTTAATGAAATAACGAATTTATTCCTTTCATTTGCACCATACTGTCGGTGGAAAATAGTGTCGCGCACGCTTGATTAGCAATTAAAAAACAAAGGAGTTTTGAACATTGTATTGCAAAAAACTCTTCGGGATTTCATCAATCGATGTTTAAAGACTATCTACCTACTTTGGCAACATTTAAATTTTCAGTTTTCACATAGTTTTTGAGGGTTAAAAATGACCGATTTCGCAATTTTTCAATTTTTAATCGCTTATATGTCAAAAACTATCATTTTTAGAGAAAAGTCACTAAAGACCTTTTCTATTTGGAATGATTCAAAAAACCTAAAAAAACTTTTTTCCGTGCAAAAAAAAATAATTTTAGGAAAAAAACAAAAAAAAAACCTTTAAAAAATTTTTGAACACCTTTTGGTCCTGGCAACATGCAAATTTGTTAAAAGGAGTCCTTTTTGAGTAAGATTGTGCAAAAAATCCGAATTAGAATATTTTTCCTAGCGGATGCGCAGTGGCTTTCTGGACTATTATTAAAATGCATATATAACAAAATTACTTATTTTTCTTGAGAAATTATCGGTAATTATAGCTTTTTTGTTGTTAATCCGTGCGGTCATCCTTAATCCATTAGCTGAATCGAGGTTTTTATTGGCGGTAAGAAATGGATTGTTACATTATTCAACCTCACTTCGGGTTAAAGTAAGATCTTTTCTTTTCGAATTTAACATAATTTACATCTTGCAAACAAGTAGGTACTCTCTGGGTGAATTCTAAATAAACTGCTTCTAACAATTTTATAACAGGCAACAGTGGGTGAGAATATGTACAGAACTTTGTAGAAAAATATAAATTACTTTATGACCCATGCATTTGTCGGCTAAAGATCGAATTGGTACTCGTAACAAAGAATTACATATTTATTACCCTAATAATATCTAATCCAGCACTACAGGCCCGTGACAAACCATAATACCAAACATAATTTAAATTTTTAGTAAATTGTAAAAAAAATATTCGTTGACCTGCAAAATATGCTAATAAGCGGTATTATCCAATTAGAACATATTCCAATAACGGATAAATTTATTAAGGAGTAAATGGAAACGTTTCGGGACCTCGAATTTATATTCCATAAACCGGGATATTCCTATAACAGGGATTCTAATAAGCGGGTTCGACTGTACTTATTTTGTTTTTCATTTTTTGCATTCATAGTTCTTTCATTGTTTGTATCTTTACGGTTTAGTTTTTGTATATTTTTGTCAAGACTCGTATCGATTTTGTTAAATTCTCTCATGTCCATAACCTGTGCCACGTTCGTATCCATATCCATCCTCGAATTTGCATTAACTAGTAGTTTTTTGAACCAGTTGCTGCTACATTATCTCTGACTATTTCCATATTATTCGTATTATGGTTCCATCTCCATTTGGTGTCTTCAATAATGATAAAACCATAACCCATTTTTATTCTTTTGCCATTAGCCTTTTCTTTTGCTGCTATATGTCTAAGGTTTTTCTGCATATCAATATCTTTAAGTGTTAAATCGCATTCAATGTATACGCGGTGTTGTTTATAACTTCTTAGAATACTTTTTGCTTTTAGTACTCTTAGTTTGTCTTCAAACTTGTTAAACTCAATAATGCACATATTGTCGTTGATCTTTTGTACCTTATTTAACTCTGCCATTATTCGTAGCTCTTTATTTAAAAAGTTTCCTATTTCATTCTTAAGCTGTTCCGTATCAGACGTACTTATTGGCAAACCCTTCAATATTAAATTATTTTTCTTTCTTTCTTTCTGACAGATTTCTAAAGTTAGCTCTAATTTGTCCATTTTTTTTTCATACTCATCATTTCCTTTTTTAAATTTTCATTTTCTTGAATTATTTGTTTAATCTCTTTTAATTAATCTTTTCTTTGTACTCGCTATTCTCTTTTCGGAGTTCCTTCATTTCTCCTACCAACTCACCTACCATGTTTTTTATATCCTCTAGTTCCTTATCTTTCTTCTTATTATCAGTTATTAGCGTTTTCATCATTTCCGTAATTTCATTCTCTCTACCTCCAGCATTCTTTTTATCGGGAGATCGATACACTTTTCTGCTCTTGCTAAAGATTTCGTCAAATTCATTTTCTTTCCTTTTACCATCCTCTGATACATAAGCATCGCTGCCGCTGTCCGTCATCTTAATTTCAATTCCTCTGCTATTACAAATTACTAGGTATTATAATTAATTGTTTGTCTGTATTATACTCGTATTTGTATTTCTACCTGAATGTTGTTTATTATTATTTATAAAATAAATAAATGTTTTGCAAACCAGCTACTTATTTACAGTAAGTTTTAATTCAAAGGTCAAATTTATAAAAAAGCAATAAATAAAAATCACTTACCGATCGCAAAATGTTAAATCAAAATACTTCTGTGTTTTTGTACACAAAACAAAATTCACAACACTAAATAATCCTAAATCAATTTACATCAAATATCTAAATGGTTTTCGTGATAAATCCCGGATTGCGAGTTGTTTATCGCCGACACCACACAGACACGACATACACACGACCGTGACCGTCCTCCTTGCTTTCTACTACTCAACTCCGCCATTAAGTAAAATTCAGTAATATTGTTTTTTTTTTGTCAAGAGTAACTTACGAGGTTTTGATACTTAAAATCTTAAACTATCATTAAACTTACGAGGTTTTGTAACTTAAAAATCTTACTTATGAGGTTTTTGTAGATGTCGCTAGTACCATTAAATTTAAATATTGACTTACAAGCTTTCGTAGTTTAAAAGATATGTAAAAGTATAAACCAACAAAGTATAAAAGTAATAATTGACCAAAAAACGACTTACGAGGTTTTGCAGTTTAACCGTCGATTTTCAAGTTTTATTGCTCCGTTAATTTAAAACAGCAATTATTATAGAACGACGTTCTAGGAACTACATATTTGAAATGTGTCTTTGTACGAGGGGATATCTTTGATATTCGAATTAACTTTCGCATAAATTGTAAATTGTTTTGTGTCACTGTTTTTGTTTGTAAAAAACTTATTATATTGAACTAAATGGAAGTATTTTCTAATAAAAACTTAGTATTATATTGAATTGAATGGCAGTATTTGCTAATAACGGTTTCTGATCGCATACTATATAATATATTATAGTATGTATATTATACATTAAATCAACTCATATCGAACATAAGTAAAATTTTAATTAGCTTTTTTTAAGTGGATAAGTAGTTGCCATTGAATTCGCGACCGTCATCGCTTATACTATATATTATGTGTATGTACAGTCCGTCTAATTTACAAACCGTTGCACGTCATTATCTACGTTACAGATCTAAGTTGACATTGTTGCCCAATCACATTTTTGCGGGAGTGTATTATACAGCAAAACAAATTAATATTCAATATAAATAAATAAAAACTTTAGAAATAGAAAACAAGAATTAAGTTATAATCTTACGTTAAAGTACATAATAAAAACAGTAATTATAATGAAACAAATACTTATGGTCAAGAATAAAAACAAATATGAAGTGTCATCACCGCAACTGTCAAGTAAATGTTACCAATTTATGCCAAAATATCACCTTCGTTCGATTTCAGTTGCAGTGTGTTCCGAACAAATGTACTTCATAAAAACGCTTTATAATCCATTTATAAAAATTAAATGAAACATATTATTGTGTATTTCTTTAAGTTAAGATTAATAGAAATTTTTAAATAATAGAGAGATTTTGCATCTCTTATTTTGCAATTCCGTTATGGTTATCGTTATACTACGTGTGCGCAATAGCGAATATATGATCCGTTATCGTTATTAAACATAAGGGATTCCGTAATTTACGGAGGTTTAAAGTAGTGCTTATTGTTATCGTTATAGTAATGGTTAAATTGCTTTGTTGCCGGAAAGTAATAAAATCAGTAAATTACATTTACATAGATTCTAATTTTGATGACCTATAAATTAAAATATCAAAAACTGTTCAAGTATATGCTTAAAATTACAATAACGTTGTAAAGTGAGGTTATGTTTAAATAACGATAACGATGACACGAAAAACCTACTTGACAGGCTTCAAAAACTCTGCTTTTTAACGTTGCCGTAATCGTTATGCTTAATAAATTTAACCATAGCGGAGCCAAAATCAGCGGTTATTTTAAGAGGAGCAAAATCTCTCTATTATTTCTACGCGTACATAATAAAATATGTCTATTGGCTGTAATGCCAATGCGCTCGGCAAAATTATTCTAAAAGAGAACACAGCTACCGCCTAAATATTTCGTGTTTATATTATGTGACTTCACGGGCTATAACACGGATGACGTGCAACGGTAAGTAAATTAGATGAAGGATGGAGTATATAATATATATGTTACAGTTCAAGTTGATTATCCAGTTGGAGTTGACTCCAACTAGTTACTAGTAAAACTAGTCAACATTTACTAGTAAAAGTAGACTCCAACTAGGAAAAGTATACTCTTCCCAATGCCATTTAGTAAAAGTTGATTCTGATTCACACAAACAGCCGATTCTAGAAATTAAATGTTACTGAATATGTTCAAATTAGTCTAGGCTGTATCGTCGCCCCCGTTAGGTAAATTACTCCGATTTGAATTTTTTGCACCAACTTACTCAAAAAGAGGTCCTTATAACAAATCTACTGGGTGCCAGGCAGTACCTTGATCGATAAATTGTTTAAACAATTTTTTTTAGACAAATTCACAAAAATAATTTTTTCACTTCACACAAGGTATTTTGTGATTTTTCTCTAAAATTGATTGTTGTCGAGTTATACGCGATTTAAAATTTGAAAAATGCGAAAACAGCCATTTTCAAGGCTTAATAACTCGGGTAAAATCTATTATTATGAAAGTCAGAAAGTGACCAAGTTTATAGCCCCCTCTACAAGATCCAGCAGAAATTTTTGTCACTATTTTATTACTAAGCTTTATCTTTAATTATTAACAATGAGCGCTAAGTGCGTATTAGGCGGCCGTCAATGGTGAGTGCTAAAGGAATGCACCATTCCAGCTGTCCAATGTTGAATCTCACTCGCACTCACATTGACGGCCGCCTCAATACACGGTTAGTGCTCATTGTTGAGAATTAAAAATAATATCTTATTAATGAAATAATGACAAAAATTTCTTCAGGATCTTATAGAGGTAGCTTTAATCTTTGATTTTTTTTAGTTTCTGACTTTCATAATAGCGGGTAGCGGATAGGAACTCCTTTTGGACAGTCCTACCAGGGAAAGTGAATCAATCCCTGCCCTCCGCAGATTCCAGGAGTTTTCTGACCCGGGAAACTAGTACCTGCTTAGGGTCCCTTGTCCAGGGTTACGGATGAAGACCACAACGGTATCCACAATACGGTTCGTATAAAATTAAACATGCAGCGACTGACCCAGAGTTGGCGGCTGCAAACAGCGACGGACCCAGAATGGGCGGCTGAACAAGAGGCCCACCAAATGGGGGTTATGGCGTTCAGGATTAAACAACCGAACACATGTAAAAACCAAAGGAAATATGAAGAAAAAATGGCAAAATGAAAAGTCGCGGAAAATATCCCCGGGTGGTAACCCACACCTCTATAAGAGGGAGCCCCAACGGATACGGGGGGGGGGCAATTTTGCTATAGAACTTCAGAGTCCAGTTGAAAACATCAGCAAGGCAAAACAAAAGAAGAAACAGAGAAGAATCAAGATGGGAACATGGAATATTCAAGGATGGAACACAAAATACAGGGAACTCTTAATAGGAATCAGAAAGATGAATGTCGACATATTAACTATAAGTGAAACTAAGAAAAAGGGAAATGGCATAGAGAAAATCGGAGATATAATACACATATGGAGTGGAGTTTGATAAAGATAAAAGAGCGAAAGCAGGAGTAGGAATTCTTATTAAGAAAAAGTATAAAAGGAACATCAAATCGTGGGAGCCCATAAATGAAAGAATTATAAAAGTCCATATGACCTTATTCGGTAGAGATATAGTGGTATTAGGAGTATATGGTCCAACAGATGACAGTAACATCAAGGAAAAGGAAAACTTCATGGATACGCCACAAGGTGAAATCATAAAGGTCAAAAAAAGGGAAGAAATAATCATCGCATGAGATCTGAATGGCAGAGTTGGGAAAAAAGAAAATGACCAAACAATTGGAAGATTTGGAGAAGACGTTGGAAATGACAATGGAGAAAGACTTACAGAACTATGTGAGGTGAACGGCCTCAGAATCACCAACGGCTTTTTTGAACATAAAGACATTCACAAGTACACATGGACTCGAGAAACAAGAAACCTTAAGTCGATAATAGATTACGTCATACTGAAGAAAGAAACCACAATTCGAATAAGAGACGTAAGAGTACAAAGAGGAGCAGAATGCGGCAGCGACCATAGACTACTGATAGCAAGATTAGAACTACCACGGGTACACCAAAGTGCACAGAGTAACCAAGAACCACCTAAAGAATTACCAACAGAAAAAAGACTGAAGATACACTTACTTCAGGACGACTCCATAAGAAACTTGTACCAAAGAAGATTAGATCAGAAGCTAGTGGAATTTCGTTTTGAGGAGAATATCAACAGTACATACGAGCACATAAGAGAAAGCATAATACAAGCAGGTCTGGAAGCGCTACGAGAAATAGAAAATACAAGAGATAAAAATTACAAATGGGAATTCCACGAAGACACCTTAGAGAAACTAAAAGAAAAAAAGAACTATACCATAAATACCTAAGCACAAAAGATCCACAAGACCTCCGTAAATATAGAGATAAGAACAGAGAAGTTATCGCTATTACAACGAAAGAAAAAAATGAACAATGGGAAAGGTCATGTAGAAGCATAGAACAGAATATGGGAGGAACAAGAAGTTCAGAAGCCTGGAAAATTGTGAAATCATTACGAACTAACAGGAAAGAGAAAACTTTTATACAATACATACCAGACGACGAGTGGGAGAACCACTATAAAAATCTACTGATAGAGCAAAGACCAGAATTCAGCATCGATGGAGACGAACAAAAAATAATGACCACAGAGGAAGAAAAAATAGTCATAACAAACAAAGAGGTGAAACAAGCAATAAATTCCATGAAGAACAATAAAGCTGGAGGACCAAGAGGAATTGTGGCGGAACTAATCAAATACGGAACAGAGAAATTAAGAAGAATGATATGCCGAATCATGGAAAGAGCAATAAATGGAGAGGACATCCCTAAACAATGGCAGTAAGCCTACATAACATCTATATACAAAAAAGGTAACAGAAAAGATTGCGAAAATTACAGGGGGATAAGCGTCATCGCTACAATGGGAAGACTGTATGGCAGGATCCTCAGGAACAAAATAGAGAAAAATATAGAAGGTAAAATCGGAGAAGAACAAGCAGGTTTCACAGCAGGGAAATCATGTCTAGATCATATCCATACAATACAACAGACAATAGAGAAAAAAAGAGCTAAGAACAAAAATGTACACATTGCGTTTATAGACCTTAGGAAGGCATACGACACCGTGCCAAGGAAAGAACTGTACAAAGCAATGACTAAAATAAGGATACCACCTAACCTAACACAAGCAATCAAAAACATGTACAGTAGAAATGAAGTAAATATAAAAATCGGAAACAAGGTAGTTGCTAACTTCAAAACAACAAAAGGATTACTACAGGGATGCCCAACGTCACCGACTCTATTTGACATATTTTTAGAACACGCACTAACAACTTGGAAGACAAAGTGTAGGGGTATGGGAATACCGATAAGGGAGGATTATTTCTACACATTGTGTTTCGCAGACCATCAGGTGGTGATGGCTCAAGATGAATAGGATATCAGTTACATGGTAAGAAAACTAAAAGAGGAATACAAAAAGGTGGGCCTGGAAATAAATATGAAGAAAACGGAATACTTAGTAATATCGGAAGAAGACGTAAAAACTTAGAAGTAGAAGAACAAGTTGAAATAAAAGGAACGAAGAATTTTAAATATTTGGGCTTTATAATGTCAAAAAACGGAACAACAGAAGCAGAAATAAAAAGTAGATTGGGACAAACAAGATCTTGCATCAGACAACTCCATAATGTAATCTGGAATAAGAACATCAAGGGAAAAACAAAAAGAATGATATACCAAACAATAGTAAGAAGCATCATGACATATGCCGCAGAAATTTGGGTAATAAACAAAAAACCCAAAAAAGCATTCTGGCAACCGAAATGGAATACTGGAGAAGATGCTGTGGTCTCACTAGAAGAGACAGAATAACATGATAATGAGGAGATAAGGAGAAGAATGCAAGTGGAAAAAGATGCCCTGCAATATATAGACGAGAGAAGACTGAAATGGTACAGCCACGTACGCAGAGCAGAAAACACTTGGATAAACAAGGTTGCAGAATGGAGCCCAAGAGGAATGAGAAGAAGAGGACGACCGAGAAGATCTTGGAAAAATAAAGTCGACGAAGCCATGTCTAAGAAAGGATTGGAAGATGGAGACTGGGAAGATCGAAAAAAATGGAAGTCCTGGCTGACAGAAGGGAAACGGCATTAGCTGTAGACAACCCTTTATATATACATATATATATATACATATATATATATATATATATATATATATATATATATATTTGAAAAACAAAAAAAAACAAAAGATGTAAATCTTTGAAACACACTCAGTGATCAAAAGATCTAAGTTATTGGTTTACCGACCAAACGTACCAACCTGAAATGGTGGATGTGTGAATTGTTCGTAAGGGGATTTTTCCACATTCTCTATTTCATATATATATATATATATATATATATATATATATATAACAAAAAAAAAAGAAGTCAATCTTTGAACACACTCAGTGATCAAAAGATACAAAGTTGGTTCACCGACCAATCGTAACAAAATCAAACAAATGAAATAGAGAATGTGGAAAAATCCCCTTACGAATTGTTAGGAATTACATCTTATATTGTATATGATTTAGGTTTGTGTGTAGCGTTTGGTAGTGTGTACAGTGTATAGTGTCTAGCGCGCAGTGTTAGGGTCGCGCAGGCGTAACAAGTAGTAGGATGAGAGACTTGAAGAAGAGAACATTGCAAGCAATGGAGAAGCGTCGTGTAACAATGTAGCGTAGTTAGATAGGGAAGTTAGATATGTAGTTTGTAGGCAATAAAGTAAGTTGTAACTAAAGCCGTTGATTAATTCGATCCACCATCCTCCTCTTAACATGGTAGCATAGGTTTGGTTTGAAGAAAAAGGAAGATATTGCAGTTTATAACAAAAAGCCGGTAGATAAGTGTTTTCCCGCTAAAAGTTTTTACAGTGTTTGAAGATAGCCAAGTGATTGAAAATGGCTTGTAGCAGTAATAGTGATTTTAAAATACCAGTGTTCGATGGTGAAAATTACAAAATGTGGAAGAAACGTATGATGTTATTTTTGAAGATGAAAAAGTGTGATGAGGTTGTAACGAGGACAAAATTAGCGGCAGGCGATGTAGATTATGAAGAACACGACTTGAGAGCAATGAATTATATCTGTGGTGCAATTTCTGATAGACAAATGGAATATATTGATGATAAAACTTCGGTTTATGAAATGATTAAAAAGTTTGATAACTTGTACTTGAAGGAGTCGACGGCTTTGCAGATAGTTTGCAGAAATCAGTTAGAAAGATTGAAATTGAAAAATTATGCAGATAGTGCGTCGTTTTTAAGTGATTTTGAAAAATCAGTGAACGAGTTGAAAGGTGCTGGAGCAACCGTAAGTGAACAGGAAAAATTGAACTATTTGTTAAATACTCTGCCGGAAAGTTATAGTTATATTGGAGACTTAATAGATACGCTAAAAAAAGAAGAGCAGACTGCAGACTACGTAATAAATAAGATTAAGATGGCCGAATTGAAAAATCAAAGAGAAGATAGTTTTGGAAGAAAATCGAGTACGTTTATGGTGAACAAAAGTCAGCAAGAACGATCATGTTTCGGGTGTGGTAGAGTTGGACACGTAAAAAAGAATTGCAGATTTGAACAATATGGCGGACAAACGACAAACAGCAGAAATGGAACCTCGTCGTGGACACGTGGAGGTCGACAAGAAGCAGGAAGAGGATATTACGTCAGGGGGCGCGGCTACTCACGAGGCCAGCGCACAAGCACAGGACAGCGTGGTGAGTGTGTAGGCAACACACAAAATTACAACCGACAAGGACAGAAGAATGAAGTTGACAAGAACAGCGCTTGGTTGACAAGCATAGCACATGATGCGCCGTCTGTTGCGCACAACACAGAAATTGTAAGTACAGCTGATTGTAATAAAATTAAATGGATTTTAGATTCTGGGTGTACAGATCACATTATTAATGATGACAGGTATTTTGATAAATGTAAATTGCTTAAAGATCCAATCAATGTTTATTTAGGGGATAATAGAGTTGTAAAAGCTACTAAAATTGGTAATGTTTTAAGTTATTTTGATGTTTTTGGTAAAAAGAATTTAGTAGATATGAAAAATGTATTTTATGTTAAAGATATGAAGTCAAATTTGATAAGTTATAGTAAAATAACTGAAAATAATAAGATTATTTCTCAAGGTAATATGTCTAAAGTTTTTGATCAGTTTGACAATATGACAGCTATAGCAGTAAAACGTAATGGTTTGTATTTTATGAAAAGTAAATTGAAATCAGTTGAGTTATGTGTAAATATTGCAAATAGAAATATGAATAATATGAGTCAGAAGGAAAAATGGCATCGTTTATTAGGTCATGTAAATTTTAAATATTTGAATACTTTGTGTAAAGATGAATTATTGGATGGTATCCCAAATGAAGTAGAATCTGAATTTATGAAGTGTGCAACTTGTATTGAAAATAAAATGCACAATATTTCTTTTAAAAATAATAGAGAAAGGGCTAAAGATATTTTACAAATTATTAATACAGACGTTTGCGGTCCATTTCAGACAGAGGGTTTCAATGGTGAGAGATACTTTGTTTCTTTTATTGATGATTATAGTAAAATTGCCAAAATATATGTAATGAAATCAAAAGCAGAAGTATATGATTGTTTTATTGAATATACGAATGAATGTGAGAATTTAACTGGTAAGAAAATAAAGGTTTTACGATGTGATAATGGTAAAGAATATTTAAATGGTAGGATTTATGCATTTGCAAAGGAAAAAGGGATTAAGATTGATCATTGTCCTCCGTATGTACATCAACTAAATGGAACAGCTGAGCGATTTAACAGAACGATAATGGATATGTCACGTTGCTTATTGGCAGAAGCAAGTATACACAAAAGATATTGGCCTGAAATAGTATGCGCAGCGGTTTATTTGAAAAACCGTACTTTATCAGACACTATTGAAAAGAAAACACCTTATGAGATATTTTTCGGAAAGAAACCGAATGTTTCTAATTTAAGATTATATGGTAGTAAAGTTTTTGTTAGGAAACCAGAAGAAATGAGAAGTTCAAAATGGGATAAAAAAGCAGATATGGGAATTTTAATTGGTTATAGTAATGTTGGATATCGTGTACTTTTAAATCGTAGAGTCATTGTTGCTAGACATGTAGATATCGTTGAAGAAAATGTTAAATGTATAGGTTTGGATTTTGTTGAATCAGATAATGATAAAAATGATGAAAATGAATCAATAGATGAAACTTTTGAAAATAGAAATGAAAATTTAAATGAAAGTATGGATGATACCGAAAATGAACATAATGAGTTACGTAAATCTCAAAGAGACAAAAATCCTCCAAAGAAATTTGATGATTATTATGTGTATAATAGTAGTATTTTTGTAAATATGTGTAGAACTGATATACCACATACATTTGAGGAGGCGATGAATTCTGATGAAAGTAAGTATTGGGAAAAGGCTATGGATAAGGAGATTGATAGTTTGAATAAAAATTAAACTTGGAAATTGGTCGAAAATGTTGAAAATAAAAAAGTTTTGGATGTTAAATGGGTATATACTAAAAAGTCTGATGATAATTATAAAGCTAGATTGGTTGTAAGAGGTTTTCAGCAAACAAATGAAATTGACGATATTTATTCACCTGTTGCTAAGATGCAGTCATTAAAAATTTTATTGACATATTGTTGTCAAATGGGCCTAGTAATTGAACAAATGGATGTTGAAACAGCTTTTTTAAATGGTAAAGTAATTTCTGAAGTTTATATTAAACAACCTGAAGGGTATGAAGATGGTTCAAATAAAGTTTGTAAATTGATTAAAGCTTTGTATGGTTTAAAAGAAAGTCCAAGGGCATGGTACGAGTGCCTAGATAGATTTTTAATAGAATTGGGTTTTAAAAAGAGCGAGACTGACCCTTGCTTATATGTTAATAAGAGTAAAAATGATATTGTTTATTTATTGATATATGTTGACGATTTATTGATTTGTAGTAAAAATTTGAATGAAATTAAAAAGAATAAAATTTTATTGTCAGATAAATTTAAGATGAAAGATCTTGGAAATATTAAAGAGTATTTGGGTATCACAGTTAATTATAACTATTGCAGTCAGGAAATGGAATTAAACCAAACTAAATATATTGAGTCATTAAGCAAACAGTATGATTTGGAAAATAGTAAATTATACAGTACTCCTATGGAAGTAAATTTAAAATTAGATAAAGCTGATGTTTGTGAAAGAAATATTAAATATAGAAATTTGATAAGTGCTTTATTGTATATAAGTTCGGCAACAAGGCCTGATATAAGTTTTTCTGTTAATTATTTGAGTAGATTTCAAAATTGCTATAATGAAACACATTTTAAATATGCTTTGCGGATTTTAAAATATTTATACTTAACTAAAGATTTAAAACTGTCTTATAAGAAAAATGAAAAAGTAAATATTGTTGATGGTTATGTAGATGCCGATTGGGCAGGTGATCATTTAGACAGAAAATCTACAACTGGGTATGCAATTAGATTATTTGGTAATGTAATTTATTGGAAATCAAGAAAGCAAAAGAGTGTAACAAAAGCTTCGACTTTTGCAGAGTATGTAGCATTGTCGGAAGCAGTAAGTGAGTTAATATTTGTAAAAGAGTTGTTAAGATTTTTTGATGTAAAACTAGAAAAACCGATTGATATATATGAAGATAATTCTGGGGCATTAAGTATTGCAAAATATGGAAATTTTACAAAGAATTCAAAGCACGTGGAAGTTCATTATCAATATGTTCATTCATGAGTATGTTAAAGAAAATGTAATCAATGTAGTTAAGGTAGATTCAGATGATAATATAGCTGATATTTTTACAAAATCCTTGTGCCGAGAAAAATTTGAAAGATTTCGAAATATGTTAGATTTGAAAGATTATTGATGTAAATACAATATAAATGTAAGGAGGCATGTTAGGAATTACATCTTATATTGTATATGATTTAGGTTTGTGTGTAGCGTTTGGTAGTGTGTACAGTGTATAGTGTCTAGCGCGCAGTGTTAGGGTCGCGCAGGCGTAACAAGTAGTAGGATGAGAGACTTGAAGAAGAGAACATTGCAAGCAATGGAGAAGCGTCGTGTAACAATGTAGCGTAGTTAGATAGGGAAGTTAGATATGTAGTTTGTAGGCAATAAAGTAAGTTGTAACTAAAGCCGTTGATTAATTCGATCCACCATCCTCCTCTTAACACGAATTAACTCACACATCCACTATTTCGGGCTGGGAAAAATTTTCTGAATAGAATCAAAGATCCAAACACCACTTCTCAGAAATGTGTTTCGCCCTCTTCAACCTCCCTGGGCTCATCGGTAAAGATGAGAGGTTGAATATCTTTAGACACATTCCATCAAAAAACAACATCCGAGACATAGACATAACAGGAGTGTATATCTACGCTTTTGATGGAATGTGTCTAAAGATATTCAACCTCTCATCTTTACCGATGAGCCCAGGGAGGTTGAAGAGGGCGAAACACATTTCTGAGAAGTGGTGTTTGGATCTTTGATTCTATTCAGAAAATTTTTCCCAGCCCGAAATAGTGGATGTGTGAGTTAATTCGTAATGGGATTTTTCCACATTGTCTATTTCATTTGTTTGATTTTGTTACGATTGGTCGGTGAACCAACTTTGTATCTTTTTATCACTAAGTGTGTTCAAAGATTGACTTTTTTTTGTTTTTAAACATATATTTTACTTTAAGTAATTAGGGAATTAAAACTTGAGACTGTCATTGTCAGATGATGCGTAGATATACGCTCCTGTTATGTCTATGTCTCGGATGTTGTTTTTTGATGGAATGTGTCTAAAGATATTCAACCTCTCATCTTTACCGATGAGCCCAGGGAGGTTGAAGAGGGCGAAACACATTTCTGAGAAGTGGTGTTTGGATCTTTGAGTCTATTCAGAAAATTTTTCCCAGCCCGAAATATATATATATATATATCAAGTAGTATCAATATATATATATATATATATATATATATATATATATATATATATATATATATATATATATATATATATACATCCTTCGTACAAAGTCAGTCCATTAGACAAAACAGTTATCCCGAGCCATCGATTTCTGATAGAGTTAGAGGAGTATATCTTTCAAATTTAAACTTAGGTGATATGTGACGTAATGAATTATGAAATATATACTTGACATAGTTTGCAAATAAAAGATTTGTAGAAAAAAAGTATATCACCTAAAAATTTCTAACAATCCTGAGCCGATAGCAGATTCATACAAACCCAGTCCATCTTTATACTCCAATAGGTATCCATACGGTAATTCCCGAGCCAGGCAGTGTTGCCGTAATATTAAAACGCGTAAAAAGTGCAGACTTTTAAATCATTTTACATTTGGCCGTTTTCGTCTACAAAATCAACTTCACAGTCTCGTCTACAAATTTCACGCCTAGAAATTTTAAATACAACGTACTTAGTTGAAATGGGAAGTAAAAGTTACGAGATTTAAATTAGAACTTGTTCGAGTTACGAGATTTAAATCATAAATTTACTTTTATATACGGGTCATTCCATTTCAAATCACTCAATTTTGGAGCAAAAAAAATTTTGGACCTCCGATTTGTCTGGAAATTGGTATATAGCTTCTGCGGGACGTAAAAATAAGATATTTAAGGTCAAAGAATCTTCTTATTTTTTCTCAAAATATTATTTTATGCGATTTTACAGTGATTTGATGTTAATTTATACAAATTTGCATTTTTTATCGTAAAGTATCAATGGAAAACATAATATTTTTGATATATTGATTTTCCATATCAATGGAAAACATTATATGGCATTATAACAAGTTACTTTGATTCAAAACAAGCTTTTGATCAAATTTTATTGCGTAGAAAACGTTAGAATACCGTTTTTTACATTTTTATCCATTCCCAAAATACATCATAATCGATTTGGCTGAAAATTTGCCAACAGATAGACAAAGCATGAAACTTTAGGTGGTGAGAAGGATTTGAATTATATTACAATACCAAAAAAGGCACATGCAATATTATAGTCAAAAATATAGGCTTCTACTGTAAGTACAATTAACTCAAAAATATCGACCTCACGACAAAAATTGTTAAAAAGAAATTGTAATAATTGTAAATACGATTTATTTGGAACAATTTCGGGTCCTCCCATTTTTGTCGAAAAGTTAAAAATGGCGGAGATATTGAGCAAAACAGGTTCTCCTTTAAAATCAAGATGGCGGCTAACTTAACAGAAGAATTCATTCGTGATTTAAATTTAGGCTACTATTGACTCTCCTAAAGATCAGAAAAATAAAATTTTGGGCAGCTCGGCATTCAAGGTCAAATGCTATCCCGACTGGACTAATATATACTTTTGAATCTGATATTACTGCATGTAACTTTTTTGGTATTGTAATATAATTCAAATCCTTCTAACCACTTAAAGTCCTATCTTTTGGCTATCCGTGGGCAAATTTTCAGCCAAATTGATGATGACGTATTTTGGAAATGGAGGAAAATGTAAAAACCGGTATTTTAACGTTTTTTACACTATAAAATTTGATCAAAAACTTGTTTTGATTCAAAATAACTTGTTATAATGCCATATAATGACATTTTTAAGTCCTTTCTATTAAAATATTATGTTTTTCATTGATACTTTACGACAGAAAATGCAAATTTGTTTAAATAAACACCAAATCACTGTAAAATCGCATAAAATAACATTTTGAGAAAAAAGAAGAAGAAGATTTTTTGACCTTAAATATCTTATGTTTACGTCCCGCAGAAGCTATATACCAATTTTCAGACAAATCGGAGATCCAAAATTTTTTGCCTGAGTGATTTGACATGGAATGTACCATACTGATTTTGTGAAGCATACATCTATATTCGTTTAAATACATGGTTTTCTTACTTTTTGCAGGAAAAGTACGACTTTGCTCCCTACAATCAGGTCAGAAAAAGTATACTTTCGGTAAAGGTTGAGGGACAATTTTTTTTCATATATTATGTAAAGTTTGCTACCTACTAAATAAACTTAAAAAACACCCTGCTAGTTTTCACAATCATAAACTTGTCAGGATGATAAGTTTCACAATTAAAACTTCCCCTGTTCCAGTGTTCCCATACATCAAAGTTTGTCAGACTAAACACCGTTAAGCTATTAACAAATGTTCAGCATGTTATTAATCAACTTTTTTTTGGCACGCGGGATCCAGGCCTAAAAATTTATTTAAATATAAACAAATACAAGAAAGTCTAACATTGTGGATATTTAAACATCTCGGAAATTATGAAACGTAAGAATAACTGTTTCAATAAATTTTTGTGAATTGTAAATAAGATATGTACCTCCTACCTACAGTTATTTGCTTATTCACATTTTCACAATGGGATTTGTCGGACTGCATTCACTTAAAATTTTACAATAGGTATTATTACCCATGTTTACGATCCCGACTTAGCCATAAAAAATATCGGTACCTATCCTATGAATCACTTCCTTTAGTTTAGTCCTTTAATAATTTCATAGTTGGAATTATTATACATATTGTGTTATTTTGTACCTAAATAGTTTGTTTTTACAATTGGAATAATAAACAAAAGATCAGCATTTCTTGTGTTAAATAATGTTAGTATAAGAATACATAAAATACAACCATGAATATCTGAATAAGTCATTCAATAACTTCTAAAAAATTTAATATAATGTGACTAAATATAGTTTTGTCCAATAAATATCTCCCATTATCGGCAAAAGGTACTTTTAAATGTTTTAACTTTATTCTGCGATTTTGCTTCTTCTTCTTTAAGTGCCGTCTACCAATCGGTGCGGTGGTTTTGATATCATCATCATTCTCTTTACTCTATCTACCGCTGCGCTGAAGAGTTCTACATAACTGCATTTAAACCAGTTCCTTAAAAATTCTTCAACCATGACACTTCCGTTCTTCCAATACTCATTCTGCCTCTTATCTTTTCCTGTAATATCTGTCTTAGCATTTCATATCGCTGTCTCTTCATTACGTGTCCCAGATATTATAAATTTCTTATTTTTATTGTGTACATTATTTCGCATTATTTGCCAAATTCTCGCAATACTTCCGTGTTCGTTTTCTTCTGTGTCCATGCTATTCTAGGCATCCTTCTGTAACACCACATTTCAAATGACTGTAGCTTATTTATATGTTCTTGCTTTAATGTTCAACTTTTAAGTCCATATTGCTGTATCGAGAACACGTAGCATCTCAAAGCTCCTACTCTCAGTTCCAATCCAAGGTCTTTGTTGCAGAAAACTGTTTTCATTTTTACAAACGCACTTCTTGCTATTTCTATCCTGGTCCTTATTTCTGTTGTTTGTTGTTTTGTCATTATTCTATAAAATCCAGGTTCCTAGGTATTTGTATGTATCGACCATTTCTTCTTCTTCTAAAAGTGCCTATCTTCTGGAGATGTTGGCGACCACATTGACCCATCGTATTCTATTTACGGCAGCTCGAAATAGATCAGTTGACATTAGACCAGTCCACTTCCTAAGATTGGCCAGCCAGGATATACGTCTACGTCCAGGGCCTCTCCTGCCCTCAATCTTGCCTTGTAGAATCAACTGCAGCAGTCGGTATTTTTCATTACGCATAATGTGACCGAAGTAAGCCAATTTTCTGTTCTTTACGGTGTTAATTATTTCTTTGTCTTTTCCTAGCCTCTGGAGAATAGTTATATTAGTTGTGTGGTGTATATATGAGACCCTCAACATACGTCGGTAACACCACATTTCAAACGCCTCTAACCGTTTTGTGGCATCTTCTGTCAGGCTCCAGCTTTCAACTCCGTATAGGAGGACACTAAAGACGTAACATCTAAGAATTCTTATGCGTATATTGATACTTAAAGACAAGTTGCAGAGAACTTTCTTAAGACTGTTAAAAGAGCTTCTGGCTTTTTCAATACGAGTTTTTATTTCGTAGCTATGATCCCAAGTATCCTTAATGTTGCAGCCCAGGTAGCATATTTTCTGTACTCTCTCTAGGGGTGTATTGTTTACTGTAATTTGGGCGTTTATGTTGGTGTTTTTACTAATGATCATTATTTTTGTCTTCTTACAGTTTAATTTTAGGCCGTATTTGTTACATGCTTCTACAACATTATCCATGATCCTTTGGAGCCCCTGCGCACTATCTGCCAGCAATACTGTATCGTCTGCATATCTAATATTATTTATAAGTTGTCCATTTACTGCAATACCATCTTCTGATTCGTCCAAGGCCTCTCTAAAGATGTTTTCAGAGTGTATGTTAAATAATGTTGGTAACAGTATGCAACCCTGTCTGACTCCTTTTTCAACCGTGAAGATTTCGGACAGTTCATTTTCGAATCGAACTGTTGCTTTTTGTTGGAAATATAAGTTTGAAACGAGTCTTATATCCTTACCATCGAGTCCTGATGTTTTTAGGATATCGATTAGTTTTCCATGTGGGACTTTATCAAATGCCTTCTCGAAATCTATGAAACATGCATACACATCGCAATTGACATCCCTGGCTCTCTGTATTAGAACTTGCAAGCTGAAAAGTGCTTCCCTCGTTCCGAGTCCTGATCTGAATCCAAATTGAACTTCACTCAGCTGTTCTTCTAATTTGGTGTATATGCGCGAGTGAATGATACTAAGGAGTACTTTAAGTACAAGGCTCATCAAACTAATTAATCTATGTTCTTCACATTTTCTAGCGTTGGCTTTTTTGGGAAGTGGAATGAATATTGATAGTAGCCAGTCTTTTGGTAAGTAACCAGTCTCGTATATGTTGTTGAATAACTTCGTAAGAGCTGTAATTTGTTGTGCCTCTAATAGCTTTAAAATTTCACCATGCACCTCATCAGGTCCTGGTGATTTCCCATCTTTAATCCGCTTAATGGCCATAGTTACTTCTTCGTTTGTTATTTCTGGGCCGTAGGGATTGTCTATTTTATACGGACTTCGTGCAGCATCTTCGAATAATTCTTGCATATATTCTTTCCACCTTCTTAATTTATCTTCAATTGTAGTCAAAATTTGACCTTCAACGTCTACGACTATGTATATTTGGGATATGCACCATTTCTATCGGTGCATATCCCAAATGAATGTTTGGTTGTATGTTTTCTTAGTTAGTATCATGTATTTTGTCTTTTTTGTATTCATTTTTAGTCCAATTTCTTCACAGAAACTGTTTGTTTTGTTTAGTAGTAGTTGGAGTTGTTCAGCAGAGCTTGCTATGATAATTACAGTATCATCTGCATATCTTATGTTGTTAATAGATCTCCCGTTTGGTATTATTCCTTCACTATGAGAAAGTAATGCTTTTTCAAAAATGGCTTCACTATATACATTAAAGAGTAATGGAGACATAACACATCCCTGCTTAACTTCTCTCCTGATTTCAATTTCTGGACCGGGTTTGTATCTATTACAATTTATGCTCTTTGATTCCTGTAAAGGTTTGTTACTATTCGGAAGTCCCTTTGGTCTATGTTTTTTGTCTTTATAATTTGTACTAATTGTTCATGTCTTACTTTTTCAAATGCTTTCTCAAAATCAACGTAACAAACATGCACATCCACATTCATATCTATACATCTTTGAGCTAACACATTAAAAGCAAATAACACCTCTCTGATTCTAGTCATTGTTAGATTATTTATTTTAGATTATTATTTTTAAAAAGACAGCCCTTTATCGAATGTTAATTTGGTTTTACCGATATTTTTGAAAGTAAAAGTAATATCTTGAGTTAAATATGGGTGAGCACAAAAAATACACCCTTGATAAAACTTGCTACTAAAGGTCTCTATATAATTTCTCGTTGGTAGGAACATAAAACTTGAAGCCTTCGAGATGTGGCTATACAGGCGAATCCTAAGGATATCATGGACTGACAAAATAACCAACGAGACCGTATTACGAAGAGTGGGCAAAGAAAGAGAGTTGATGTATACCATTAAAAGGAGAAAGTTAGAATATCTCGGACACATAATGAGAAAGGGCACCAAATACAGATTACTGAAGGTAATCCTTCAAGATAAAGTATTCGGAAAGCGAGGAATTGGGAGAAGAAGAATATCATGGTTAAAGAACCTGAGGAAATGGTTCTCCACAACAACAACTAATCTATTTAAAGCATCAGTTAATAAAATAATTACAGCCAGAATGATCGCCAATATTCGAAACGAATAGGCACTAAAAGAAGAAGAAGGAACATAATCCATATAATTATCTACGTATAATTACATAATCGACATAATTATCCGCCAATGAGGAGGCTGAAAAGAAGAATGTGGAGAAAATCGACAAATCTGAATTACTGGTTTTTACTCGTATTTTAATTTTGATGTACATTGTAATTTTGTTGTAAGGTTTGTAAATTGTTTATATTAATATTTTAGAAGATGGTGTGTTAATTAAGCATAACATAAGATTCTTAAGTTTAATTCATTTGCAACAACTCTCAATAAATATATTAGCTATTTTCGAGGTGAACATTTTTTACCCACCCTTGGGCATACATGGAACCTAAAAAATGTTGGGCGTTGAAGGGTTAGAGCAAATGCCGTATTGGAGAGTATTGTGTACAAAACGAGCACAGAAACACTCCTCGCATAATATTACACTATCTTCACATTACATATTATAACACAAGGGCTTCACACTATACTGGTTTTGGCCGATAGTAGAAAATACAACGATAGGTATCAAGGAAGACTTTATTAGATTGTAAAATACCGCAAAACAAATAGGCCTCCGAATAAATAAGAATAATACAAAATTTATGGCTATAATACGAACGGAACAGTGAGACAGAATATTAGAGTAAAACGTTACAATGGACCAGTACAACTTTAAAAGGGTTCATTAGTTTAAACATTTGGGAGCTACGATCAGCTTTATCAACATCATTACTCATAAACAGATATTAAAGACAAGATACAAAGTGCAAATCGTTGCTGGTTTGCGTTACAAAAAATAATAAAATCCAAAAATGTATCCGGCTGTACAAAATAAGAATCTACCGTTCGGGCCTATAATGACGTATGCCTGTGAAACATGGACAATGACAAAACAATACGAGAACTGCTTAAAAATCACAGAAAGAAGAATTCTTACAGGAATATATGGAGCAGTTAAAGATGACACCAGAGAACTGTACAAAGTGGGAACCTACCAGCACTTATATGACTAACCAGATATAGTTAAAATAATAAAGTCACAAAGATCGGTCGGACATGACAAGAGACGAGAGCATTGTATCGCCACATTCTCAACATTTTACAAGAATTAATTACTTTTCCAAACTATAATCTACGTTAAAATTAAGACAGCCAATTTGTCTGTAAAAAAGTGACAAAAAACAAAAGAAAATATACCTTATACGACATTATAAAACAAAATAAAAATATCTCAAAATATCTCTACATTAGTTTCTTAATTTTGTTCTCTTTAAAATTTGGAACTCAATTAAAGAATATTGTTCTTTCTACTATAATTTACAATAAATATACATTTTATGAAAATCTGTTATGTATTCCAAATAACCAGAATCCATTTAAACTTAAGAACGACAAATTTATCATTGTATTGTCACTCCCTCGGGTCGACCGTTTCAATAATATCCTTTTTTTACCTGAGGTGACACGAAACGATATACTGTATTGATAGTTACAACCAACGCTGTTGCCACTTCTGTTGGTTCGAAATTGCTAATTTTAAGACATATATACAAATAGATGCAACAGCGCTTGTATATAATTTTAGGCGGAATTAGTTGGAACTAACAAAACAATCCTTCGTACAATGTGGAGCCACTTGACTTCAGTTTTGCCTTGCACTTTTTGACTATATGTGGCTCAAATATAGGCATGTTGGTATCATTTACAGTAGATAATGCCATACTCTTTCATTTTCTTCCGCAATAGTCAATAAAATATGCAAATTGATGTAGAAAACTGCGAGAAACAATCCGGAGCCAAGTATATGGTCTCACATTGTTTCACTGGTCTGACATTGTTCATTCATTTACCTATTACTGGACTGACTTTGTATGGAAGCGGAATATATATATATATATATATATATATATATATATATATATATGTATATATATACTTTCATAATATATAATATCGTATGGCATTTTTGCCTTTCGGACAGTTCCGGCGCCAATTACACCTTTAACCCTGTTTCAAGTAACTAGTGTCGATGTACACTAGCCCAGGGGACCTACGGCTTAACGTGCTCTCCGAGGCACGGTGAGACGGCTCGTGTCATTATTGGAAATGAAAATGGTTTGTCTTTGGCAGGGCTCGAACCCACGTGCACTGGCGTATGAGGCCAGCGATTATGCCGTTACTCCACGGCCGCTCGCTCGACTTTCACAATAATTATCTTTAACCGAGTTATTAAACATTGAAAATGGTTATTTTGGCGATTTTCAAATTTTAAGTCGCTAATAACTCAACAACATATAACGAACATAAAACAGTACTATATGCTTTGTTCATAGACTTTAAGCAGACTTACGACACAGTAAATAGACAGCAGATGTACGAACTGATGAAAGAATTGGGGATACCAAGTAAAATTGTCAGGATGATAAAGATGACGATGGAAAACACAACAAACGAAATAGCTTGGAAAGGGTATACATCCAAAAAGTTTGAAACCAAGGAAGGATTACGACAAGGAGACCCACTATCAACAATGGCATTCAATCTAACATTGGAAGGAATAATCAGGAAAAGCAGAATAAACATGCAAGAAACGATATTTAAAAACGGCCACCAATGCATAGCATTTGCAGATGATCTGACGCTATTAGCAACAAGCAAAAAAGAACTACAAAAGTTAATGAAAAACATAATAACAGAAGCCAAAAAATTCGGACTTAAAATAAATGAAGAAAAGACAAAGTATATGATAATGGGAGAGATCCAAAAAGAAAAAGAGAATAACATCATAGTACAAATAGATGGAGAAAAAACATACTCGTTTAAAAGACCCAAAGAAATTATTTACCTGGGAGCCAAAATAGATGAAAATGGTCATGAAGAAGGGGAGATAAAGGCAAGAATAGCTAAAGGAAATAAAAAATATGGAGCATTACGCACATTATTGAAATCCAAATACGTATCAAGAAAAACAAAAATAAGAATTTATAAGACTGTTATCAGACCTACAGTAGCATACGCAAGCGAAACATGGGTGCTCAAAAAGTCAGAAACAGACCTGTTAGAAAGATGGGAGAGAAAAATGCAAAGAGCAATATATGGAGGTGTGAAAATAGAAGGTCAGTGGAGAAGAAGAACCAATAAAGAATTGGAAGAACTATATCAAGAGCCAACGATTACGATGACGATCAAAGCACAGAGAATACGATACTTGGGGCACATAGAGAGAATGGGAAGTAAACGAATGCCAAAAATGGTACTTTCACGAAGACCAATACAAAAGAGGAGGAAAGGCAGGCCAAGGAAAAGATGGAAGGACAGTGTATATGAAGACTTGAAGAAAAGTAACATTGAGAGATGGAAAGAACTAGCATTGGACAGAAGGAGATGGAGAGAGGTTGTGAAGGAGTGTATAAAAAGACTGAAGTGTATTTAAATAAAATTTATAAGTTATGTAAGTTATATTAAGTTATTTACTATATTATTTATGTAATCAGAAATGTAAACATTTTAGCCCTAGGCCTACAAGGCCTGTTGCGCTTAATAAATAAAAATAAGTAACTCGACAACAGTCAATTTTAGAGAAAAAAAGGCCCAAAGGATCTAAAAAAAAATTGTACGAAGTGAAAAAATTATTTTTGCGAATTTGTTTAAAATCATTGTTTATCGCCAAACGTCACTAAAATCATTCATTATTGTACTCATTTGCCCTCATTTTCGGCAGTAAAGTATCACTTTGTTGTATTGAAAGAAGAATGTTACTTTATCTGCCGCGATTATTAATCAAATTAACCAAGATTGAATGTAAGTGGTCAATGGCTGCAATCGATAATTTATTTGAGTGAAATTTAAATTTATTTACTTTAATTATTAAAAATATTGTACAAAATTTATCTTATTATTAATAAAATTTATGTCAAAAAGTAAAATTCTGTAGTGTTTCGCAATTATATTCATGCAAAATAAATCAAAACTTTACATATTTAGTAAATAGGTAGGTATACAATATTGATAACTATCGATTAAACATCAAAACCGGCCATCGTGCAAAAGTCATCTGTCATTACTGTCATTACTGTCATACGAATTTTTTATTTCGTCTACAATTAAAAAAATTTCCTTAAAGTTGTAAGTAAGTGTTAATATTTTTTATGATTGACGATACAATTTTGTACGCACCACCTCAATACTCTTTATCGAACGCGTCTGTTGCTTGTTTCGCTTCCTCTGCTCGTAATATCAGACTTGTTCGATAAAGAGCCACTTTACTGACTTGGTACATAAATAACTATTAAACAATTTTTCGACCACGGTACTGCCTAGTACCATCTGTTCGACAGCGAGTATAACTCCTCGTTAATTGTAACAGGTAGAATGACAAATGAGGTGTCAAAGGAAAGATTAATATCCAAGGATGGTACTAAAGGTGACAAATTTAACCTAGGCTGTCTATCCGTCCGTCCGCGAATATAACTCCTCCGTCATTATAACAGGTAGAATGACAAATCTTTTCTTCTTCTTCTTTTTGTATAGACATTACTTTGTCTGTTTTTTCAATGTGCCTCTAGTAAGTTGTCGTTCCATCGTTTTCGTGGTCTTCCCACTGAACGTCCTCCTATTGGGGAACCGTCTCTCGCTGTCCTGACTACATTCTATTCTATTCTTCTGTTTCTTACCCAGTTATTAATGTTATCAACCTTGCATCTCCGTCGTATATCTGTACTTCTAGCTCTGTCCTATAGAGTCTTACTATCGATTTTTCGAAGGGTTTTCATCTCGGCTGTTTCGAGCAATCTTTTTGTCCTCTCTGTGTCGGGTTGTGTTTCTGCCGCGTATGTCATTATTGGTCTGATGACTGATTTGTAAATTCTGCCTTTCATTTCTTTTCCGATATGACAAATGATGTGTCAAATGAAAGCTTATAATCCAAGGATGGTAATATTCATTTCCTTCTTTCATCCATTAAATCCAATATTTCCTCTGTCATCCATCTTTGCTTCCGTGGTCACTGTTTTGTGAGCATTTCAGTTGCCGTTGCAAGGGCGTGTCTGATTTCCTCCCGAAGGCGAAAGTTAAGGATGTTTAATTATATGACAGTGTGCTAAAAACAGTGCGAAAAAGTAAAACCCATTTAAAATACATTGTTACTTCAGACACACTTTAAACCCTTCATGTACTGCTATCTATATTTACAATTTTCACACAATAAAACCTTTACGTCAGCGGTTCTCAATCTTTATGAGTCATGTACCATCTAAAGTTTATTTTATTGTATTTCTATATTTTTAGATTGTATAATCAAGATTTACTATGTACTACTATTTTATGTTTTTGTGTGTTTTGTGTACCACCGCAAATAATTATATGTACCACCAGTGGTACATGTACCACAGATTGAGAACCGCTGCTTTACATAATATGAGATAGAGTAGATAAAAATTATTTTTGTGAATTTGGTTAACAAAAATTGGTTAAACAATTTTTCGACCGCGGTACCGCGTGACACCCTGTGTATTTGTTATAAGGATTATTATACGGATATACATATTTCTTTAAGTAAGTTTGTGCAAAAAATCGAATCAGAATAATTTACCTAACGGGCAGGCCCGGACTGGCCCGCCGGCCCACCGGCCCTCGGGCCGGTGCGCCTTTTGCCTTCGTTAGTACCTATCTGTCCATAAAAAAATTAAACCGGAAAAATTTTTTTTTGAACCTTTACACAAAGATGATGCAGTTACCATTCCCCTAAAAAATGTTTTTACATGCCTCAGTAATCAGAATCCTACATAATAAAGCCAGTCGGTACAACAAAAGACAGCTTGTAGCAGGCATCAGATAATCAAATAGCTTAGCTACGACGGACGGCGCCCTCGAAGACCATTTTTACTATTCGGGCGCCTTTCAAAAGTATCAATATCCGCTGTTTCTTTTATAATATATTGGATGCAACTAGGGCGCCTTTCGTACGTAATTTCCGCTGTGTGTATTATAATAAATAGCTTAGACGCGGCGCCCTCGAAGACGATTTTTACGATTCAGGCGCCTGTGGTAGCTATCAATCTCCGCTGATTCTATTTTAATAAATAGCTTAGATACAACGATTCGGGCACCTTTCGTAGGTATCAATATCCGCTGTTTTTTTATAATAAATAGCTTGGATGCAACGAGCGGCGCCCTCGAAGACAATTTTTATGATTCGGGCGCCTTTCGTAGGTAATTTCCGCCGTGTGTATTATAATAAATAGCTTAGACGCGGGCCCTCGAAGACGATTTTTACGATTCGGGCACCTTTCGTAGGTATCAATATCCGCTGTTTTTTTTATAATAATAGCTTGGATGCAACTAACGGCGCCCTCGAAGACAATTTTTACGATTCGGGCGCCTTTCGTAGATATCAATTTCCGCTGTTTCCATTATAATAAAAAGCTTAGACGCGGCGCCCTCGAAGACAATTTTTTCGATTCAGGCGCCTGTGGTAGCTATCAATCTCCGCTGATTCTATTTTAATAAATAGCTTAGATACAACGAGCGGCGCCCTCAAAGAAAATTTTTATCGACGCCCTCGAAGACATATAGGTATTAATTTCCGCTGTTTCTAATATAATAGAAATAACGGATATTTATACCTACGAAAAGCGCCCAAATTTTAAAAATGGTCTTCGAGGGCACTGCGTCTCGCATCTAAGCTATTTGATTATCTGATATCTAATATAAAGAGTGTTACATGTTACATCCCACAATTGGCCTAAATTATACAGCTGAATTTTTCTGCGCTCCATAACTACGGTATATATACTGGATTGTTGCGCCCCAGAATCCTAAATAATGAAGCTAGACAATAAAAAAATACAACTTGTCAACATGTATCAAGTATCAGATAATTAAATAGCTTAGATGCGATGCGCGCCGCCCTAGAAGACCATTTTTGCGATTCAGGCGCCTTTCGTAGGTATTAATCCCCGCTGATTCTATTTTAATAAATAGCTTAGATGCAACGAGCGGCGCCCTCGAAGTCAATTTTTACTTCTACATTATACATATAAGATTGTTGCGCCCTAGAGTGCTACATAATAAGACCAGTGGGTACAACAAAATTCAACTCATATCAGGCATTCTTTATCTAATCTGCTACCTTTAAAGCTTATCTGATACCTAATACGAGTTGAATTTTGTTGTACCCTTCTTACTCTAATACAATTTGTCCTCAGATATTTATGCAGCTCATTCCACCAGTATGGTTGCTTCCTTTCATGCCTCCCATTTGACTTCACATAAGCCAACTGTGATGTGGCATTTAGACCCTCGATCAACTTACTTACATCCTCGCATCTCGGACCAATCAAGCCAAAAGAATCCATAAAAACCTCCTCATTTAAAAGTCTCTTTCGATCGATATCTCTATCTTACTGTTTCTTCCTTTTGTTCGTTATTTCAAAACTCACATATTTATGTAAGCTGAGCGATTCTTCTTCCAAAACAGTCTAGCTTATGACCCTATTTAAAAGTGACGTTGAAACCAGTGAGATGTTCAGAAGGATTCACTATTATCTCTCACAAACGTAGGTGCCTTACCGTGATTTAGCAAAGTAATCCCTGTGGCGTGGATCCATTCTGATAGGTTTTTCCCTGTCCCATCAGATCTCCTATGTTTAATGATTCTTTGTCGAGAGACCAACTTTACATTGGACTCCTGAAAGAGGATCACGTCACAACTTTCTCTTCGTGCAAGTGTTTCTGCAACATCGTGAGCGGTCCTCGCCCTTCCCACATTTATTTGAAGGAACTTCGTATTAGATGGTTTTTGTCTGATTCCTGATCCTAGGCGCTTTCATCCACCCTTTCTTCGTCCCTTGTGGCAGGGTCTCTCTTGAGGCCCCGCTTTTCCAGGATCAGTTTTTTATACTCCGAGAATTGTAAGCTGTCGGCTCTGTGACCGGACTTTACACGCAAAGCAGAAAGTCGCCTCAATACTTTAATCTCGTGACTAGTGCCCCCTTGCCTTGTCGGTAGCAGGAGTCCGATTTGTTTTTTCCCTTGAAGCCGGTTTTACTATGTCCGAATTGCAGGCATCTGAGGCACCGCTGAGGCACATGCAGACTCTCTCGTATCTTGCACGACTTCCGGCCAATGGGTATATGTTCTCTTTCCAGCGCCTTCTTGGCTGCTGCGATTCCGACTGTAACGGTTGTATTGCCTTCTCCATTTTCCCATAGAGACGTCGTTAGGTTGCCTGCTGCCGGAATACCTCCAAACCATCTTCAGGATTTCTTCCTTTGTGACATCTCCGTCTATATAAAATATTTTCACCTGGTCCTGATAGCTCCGGACATCTTCTACTGGGTTTCCCTCCGTGCGGGCCATGATAGTCTTCTTCAGGTGCCCGGCTTGTTCTTTTTTTACCACTTTGAGGTTGAGGTCCCCGCCCCTAGTCTTCTTAGCGTTTTTGACGCTAATCCCCTCCTTCCTCGTGTCTGCGCTACCCTTAATTAGCAACTCGGCGTAGGATTTTCCACCTCCCTTTACAATCAATTTCTGCGTCACCGCGTTCGTACTCTTCAGTGAGAGGTGTATGTGCACACCCACGAAGATTACTTTCAGGATTTGCCTGATGTTCCTACTTCTACAGCCCCCCATTATTAATAGTAATGGGGGCTATGATAACATAATTACTTTGATCTCCAGTGTCTCCATGCCTTCCCTCAATTTCAAAAGAATTGCCAGTAGTCTCTTATCCCTGTCACCCATTTCTCTACAGGAACCATGAAAATAGTCTGACGATTTCCCCTGTTCTCTTCCTCCTGACCCTTTCTTGTAATTGTGGTCATAGTATTAAGTTAAAGGGACTTCACCTCTCCTGGGCTGTATGTACCTCCTGCACATACTACCGGTTTTTCCCTTATCAGGTCATGGTACCTTTTCCCCTCACCGGAAAGTCCTTGTTCCATGACCACTACTAAGTCGCCTGCAGATTTATTCCCTCTTCCTGGTTTGGCGACCGCATATAGAAATTTTCTTCCCATTCGACTTTACTATAATGTCGTTTATTTTTTCAAAGCCTTTTTCACCTGAGTTCGGGACCGTTGCGATCATTTCTATCTCTCTTTCACTAAGTTTTTCGGGGAAGAACTTTCGAAGTCCATCGGTGTGGACACATTTGCCGTCTCCTTAGTCCTTCCTTCCTCGCCGGTTTTCTTCACTTTCTATCTTGTTTCTCAATGCTGCCGAGGGTGACTTGCCTGAAAGCGCTCTCCATGTCTTCGGTGACACTTTTAAGGATTATAGATTATTCTTGATCTCGACCTTCGTGTTTGTATGGTCAGACATTAGTATCACTAAATTATTTGTAACTCTCGTTTCTCCATTGCTCTTACCATAGTCTTATGTCGGAGTTCTCCTCCTTCTCTCTAGATCTTTTTCCCCAAGTGAGGAGCTCCTTTGCAAGGTTGCCTCCCCTGGAACATCCGTCTTGGTCAGGTCCCTACCCCTGACCGAATATCTTCTAACCGAAGACCCTCTTCTTCCGAAGATTATAGTTTCCTCCTTCTTCTTTTCCTACTTGCCTTTTGTTTCCTTCACTACTGATGTTGTTGTAGTTGATGATGTTCCATATCATCTCATTCATTCATAGTTTGTTCCAGCTGCACCACCACTGATGACTCACTTCAATGTCTCCGAACTAAAAGGGATACTGAAGCTATATTTTTGTGGCATCTTAATATAATTTACTATTCCCAATAAAAATAGTAAATTACTTCATGGAGTTAAATTAAAATTAAACTTAAAAAAATTCACGAGTAATATTGATTTACTTTGCATAAAAAGTTTGATATAAAATCTTAGGAGGGGGGTGTGGCGCCTTTGTTTAGATATTAGGTTGGCGCCTTTTTTAGAATTTGGGTTGGCGCCTTTTTCATGAGCCAGTCCGGCCCTGCTAACGGGGGCGACATTACAGACTATACTAATAAGTAGTTGAAACGGTCAAAACAAAGAAACGCACACTCATCAAAAATGCACTTGAGATTCTCGTATAATCAACATTTACTGAATCGATCCAGTAAGAGTCAACTCCAACTAGTAAAAGTTGATTTAAATTTTTAAAATCAACTTTTACTGCTCGTTTCAGTTGGAGTTGACTCCAACTAGTTGGAGTCAACTCTAACTGAGAATCAAGTTGAACTGTAACATATACATTGTGTAGAGGGATTTAAATTTAAAATAAATGTAAAAACTATCATACGATGGAGAAAAAGGATTGATTTAGCGACCATCATCGCGACCGTCATCGCTACGGCAAAATAAATTTTGTACATATAGGTATATTATGTGTAAATGTAAATATAAATTGTATATTGTATAGAAGTATATAAATTTAAAATAAATGTAAAACCTATTTTTGTATGCGGGAAAAAGGATTTATTTCGCAACCGTCATCTCTTCGGCGAAATAAATTTTGTACTTATATTATTTATTATGTGTACATATGTATATATAAATTTTTAGAAGTATTTAAATTTAAAATAAATGTAAAATCTATTTTCGGATGGGGAAAAATAATTGATTTCGCGACCGTCATCGCTTCGACGAAATAAATTTTTGAAGTGAAAAAGTTTTTTAGTGACGTTGTGCAATTTTTAGATGGGGAAAAAGTGTTAAATTAGCAACCGTCATCTCCTTGGCGAAATAAATTTTTGAAGTGAAAACTTCTGTAGAAACGTTGTGGCTTTTTAGATGGGGAAAAATATTAAATTAGCGACCGTCATACCGACCGTCATTGCTTCGACGAAATAATGTTTTGAAGTGAAAACTTCTTTGGGGACGTTATGTCCTTTTTAGATGCGGAAAAAGTGTTGAATTAGCAACCGTCATCGCCTTGGCGAAATAAATTTTTGAAGTGAAAACTTCTATAGAGACGTTGTGCCTTTTTAGATGGGGAAAAAGTATTAAATTAGCGACCGTCATCCCGACCGTCATTGCTTCGACGAAATAATTTTTTGAAGTAAAATATTCTTTGGGGACGTTGTGCACTTTTTAGATGGGGAAAAGTATTGAATTAGCGACCGTCATCGCGACCGTCATTGCTTCGACGAAATAATGTTTTGAAGTGAAAACTTCTTTAGGGACGTTATGCCCTTTTTAGATGAGGAAAAAGTATTAAATTAGTGGCCGTCATCGCGACCATCATTGCTTCGACGAAATAATTTTTGCAGTGTGTAACAAGCTAGGTAAATCTCCGTTGGAGTGAAAGTGAGGAGAAGGATAAACTCCAACAGAAGTATAAATGGAATATAAAATACTAGAAGTAGCTAATATGACAAAAAGGAAAAAGATAAGAAAATAGCTTCTCGTTGGAGAAGCCGAAGTAACTAAAATACTACTTTGCAGTAGTAATTGTATGGAAAGATGCAAAGACAAAGAGTATAGACTTGATATAGAAAGGGAGATGAAAAAAATTATGAATAGATAGATGTAACTTGAATGGCTAGCTAAATATGCAAGAGAATGGCCACTTGACACTCAAGGAAGGATTCGGCCAATTTGCACGCCTATTTTGCAAGACAGTAAATTAAAGGAAATGACAACGATGGCTATAAAAGGATATATTAAGATAATGTTCAGAAAATAGATAGAGTAAATATACCAATATAATAAAAATAGAATAAATTTTTGGGCGCCAGAAGGGGGCTAACTATGTTAACACTCCTCCAGGTATTCTACGCTACTATAGAGTATATTAAATTTGTAGTACAAGTATACTAAATGTATAAATATAAAGGAGTAATAGGAAAAAAATATTCACAATAAATGTATATTTATTAAATATAACAACTAGATTTTCACAATCTCCGAGTTAAAACAAGTGACTAGTATGTGACTCTAACATGACAAGAAATGATACTAGTGAAAGTCATTTACAGAATTACCGTACAAATATAATCTAAGAATAATCTTAATGAGGTTAGAAGATCTAAATAAGGGGTACCTCTAATACAGAAAGTACAACTTACACTTAGGTTAGTAAGAACCCTTCACCAAATAATAATTGTACGATTTAATTACGTACATCTTAATTCCATACTACCTGACAATATGAATACACTATAAATATCTCAAAATGAGTGGGACAGGCACCAGCCTTTACCTAATAAACCTACGGTTGGATACAACAGATCCTTTTTCTAACTCGTGGTTTTAATAACAATATTTAACAAGTGAAACTGAACTCTATTCTGAGGGAATAGAGCCCAGAAGATTGTTCGAATTTAATATGAATTTAATGTTAAATAAATTGAGAAATTGAAATTTTAATAATATGTGAAGTTAAGTTAAAGTATACTAAAATAATTAAATAAGTTTTAATAAAATATAAAAAGGGAAACCAGCATAAAAATAATCAAAATAAGAAAAATAAAACGGGATAATACCCGAAGGTTGGCTGTATACCATCTAGTTAAATAAAATTAACATGAAGTAAAACTCCCTATTGTAGTTGGTATATTTAATAAAAATTCTAAAAAAATTTTAAAAATCCAAACGGATTATGTTCAAAACGTTTTCGGACTTATCAGTTCATCATCAGTGAACTCTCTGTCCTTGCTAAATAGCCACAATACCAAACACTGGTCAAGATGTATGTTCTAACTACATGGTGAAATTTGTTAAATAATTTGGCTTACATTGGATGCCAACGGATTAGTACTAGGTACATGATGCTCTACTCCATTAATTAAGAGATTTTTTTATTATGAATAGGTCTACATTGAACTACGTTTAGTCTGTCAATGACAGACAGACTAAACGTCAATCGATCATTGACAGACTAAACGTAGTTCAATGTAGACCTATTCATAATAAAAAAATCTCTTAATTAATGGAGTAGAGCATCATGTACCTAATACTAATCCGTTGGCATCCAATGTAAGCCAAATTATTTAACAAATTTCACCATGTAGTTAGAACATACATTGTTTCAAAATGTTATGAAAACTGCAGGAAATATGAAAACTGAGTTGTAAAAAAATAGAATTTAAAAATTATGTTTCCACAAGCTTTGCACAATATCTCTTGCCTGGAAATCGGTGATGTTTAGGATATGGTAAACTTGTAGATCCAATGGGTGACTCAATTCTGGACTCCTTCCATGGAATTCGCGATGCACGTGGAACGCGGGACGTTACCGTCAAGATCACGAAAAGGAGTACCTTTTTCGTTGAAAGCTTGAAGCGAAATCACAGTAGTGGTACCTTGTCCTTAAAGTACTTAACGCATGTCCAGTTTTATACATGCGTACCGAAAGCGATAAGCTTTGAGCTTGTGGATAATTTTAAAAATTGACATTAAGAAGGTTATTCCGCGTCATTTTACAGGGGGCATACCAAAATAACTAAATATAATTAAATTGTCTAAAGCTTATTCTACCCGAAAATAAATAAATAGTAGAATCATAGCAATATTAAAATAAAGAAATAAGGATTCCCAAACATTCACCCCGCCAAAACGAATGTTTTCAAAGTAAGAGAGAAAGAAAAAAATAAAACTAAAGTTAAACTCAATTAAACTTAATTAAAAAAAGGCAGTTACATTGCCTAATTGCCTGGAAGAGGACAAATCTTGACCACCGGTCGTTTCATCGTGCCGCGAGAAGTTTTGACTTCGACAACGCGAATTACATCATCCTGTCCCGGAAATACGTTAACAATACGACCAAGTTCCCATTGCAAAGGAGCTTGCTGCTCATTCTTAATAACTACCAGATCTCCTTTAGAAACCGGAGGAGACTGTTTAGTCCACTTGTGTCTTTGTTGAAGAGTGTTAATATACTCTAAAGACCAACGTTTCCAGAAATCGCTTTGGATACGTTGCAGTAGCTGCCAACGACTTAGTTTGTTAAGACTTAAATGCTCTAAATTGGGTTCAGGAATCGGATTATTTAACGATTCGAAAATCAGAAAATGTCCAGGCGTAAGTGGCTGCAGATCATTAGGATCTGAGCTAATGGGACACAAGGGACGAGAATTTAGAATAGCCTCGACTTGTGTTAGAACTGTATAGAATTCTTCAAAGGTTAAAATTTGATTTCCCATAACTCGGTAAAAATATGATTTAAATGACTTGACGCCAGCCTCGGCCAATCCATTCAAATGCGGAGAAGCGGGAGGATTAAAATTCCAAGAAATGTCTAATTTTTGTACTGTAATTTGAGCAAGTTCTATTAATTGATTATTAGCACCCTTAAAATTAGTGCCCTGATCACTTACAATATGATTGCACCTACCCCTTCGGGCAATGAAACGTCTAAAAGCTGCTAAGAATGACTCTGAACTAAGATCAGATGTGGCCTCCAAATGAATGGCCTTAGTAGCGGTACAAACAAATAAACAGACATAACCCTTAAAAGTTTTTGCTCCTCTGTGTTTGCTCATCAAAAGCGAAAATGGACCAGCGAAATCAATGCAAACTGATGAGAATGCCTTTAACTGAGAAACGCGGAACGAGGGTAAATCAGCCATATACGGATTATATGACTTGGGTTTAGAACGAAAACATGTAATACATCTAGATAAACATTTATAAATTGCTGCTTTAGGGGATAAGATCCAATATTGTTGAAGCAACAAGTATTGCAAAGTCTTTAAACCAGGATGAAAATATGAGCTGTGAACTGATTCTATTATCAATTCTGTCAGTCTGTGTGTTTTGGGCAAAAGGATAGGATGTTTAATGTCATAACTAAAAGAAGATCTTTTAAGCCGACCACCAACTCTAAGTAAACCATCTGGGTCCACAAATGGGGCCAATTTACGAAAAGGTTTTGACAGTAACTGATTTTGATTAATCTTAAGAAAAATATCAGAAAAAACATCCAGCTGAACATATCGAATGATCGGTATAAGTAAATTAAATAGAAAATTGTCATTATTAACTGTCACCGCAAGTGCAACTTGTTTTTCCTCCTTTTGGATCTCTATTGATAAATCAGAGTAAGATTCAGTTGCAGGCTGACAGGGCCCAAGTGGTTCTAGGCATAGAAAGAAAAGGAGGGCCTGACCACCACATAGAAGTATTTAGAAGTTGAAGCGGACTTTGACCACGACTTGCATAATCGGCAGGATTCTGTGAAGACGCCACATGATGCCAACTAGAATTAGGGACAGTTTCTTGTATATGACTTACTCTGTTAGCTATAAAAGTCTTCCATCGACTTGGTGAAGAAGACAACCAAGCCAAAGTTATCATAGAATCTAACCACGCATATACAGCGTCAAACATTATGAAGCCCTCATAACTTCTTTGAACAAAATTAATTAAGTTAGCCAGAAGAACTGCTGCCAAAAGCTCCAAACGAGCAATAGACTGGGTCTTTAATGGAGCAACCTTGCACTTAGCGCTAACCAAAAAGGTTTTGATATTACCAGTGGTTTCTTCAATTCGAAAGTAAACAACACTAGCATAACCTACTTGAGAGGCGTCACAAAAGCCATGTAACTCGACGCGAGATATGGCTTCAGAACCCAAATAACGAGCAATTTTAATATCAGCGAGATTTGGTAATTCCGTTTTGAATTTTGTCCAAATTTCGGTAATCTCGTCGGATAAGATTTCATCCCAAGGGACATTGAGCTCCCACAATCTTTGTAGCAGATGTTTTGCAAACAGAAGACAGGGTGAAATAAATCCGAGAGGATCAAAAATCCTACTAATTTCAGACAAAATGTGTCTCTTTGTACAAGAGCGATCAAAAGGGACATAGGAATAGGAAAATATGTCTGATGACGGATCCCATTTTAATCCCAACAGTTTGATGAATGAAGGTTCGTCCTTATCAAAACTATAAGATGAGTTCTGACAATCGGAAGCAGAAAGATGAGTAATTAGATCAGGGTGATTACTAGCCCATTTTCCAAGTTCAAAACCTCCTCTTTTCATAACTGCGATTAAGTCAAATTGAAGAGTCAAGGCTGAGGGAATATCATTAGCTCCCAGTAAACCATCGTCCATATAAAATTGAGTTCTTAAAGCTTTAGCTACATGAGGATAATTATTTTCTTCAGAAGCTGCGAGTTCATACAAGGTACGTAATGCCAAATATGGTGAAGAAGATATACCATATGTCACAGTGCGTAAATGATACTCCTGAAGAGGTTCGGATAGGGAGAAACGCCATAGAATACGTTGATAGTCCCAATAGTCGGCAATCACATTAATTTGTCTGTACATTTGCTTAATGTCGCAAACAAAGACATAGGCATAAAATCGAAATCTAAGTAAAAGACTAGCAATGTCCTTCTGAAGCTTTGGACCTACAAGTAAGGTGTCATTTAGAGATACACCGTTTATGTCACGCAAACTTGCATCAAAGACTACCCTTATTTTAGATACAATCTCGAATTCGGAAATTTGTTCCTTAAATATAGCATGATGGGCGATATAATAGGCCGAGGGAGAATGGTTATGCTCTGTAGGAACGAGAGACATGTGACCCTTATTTAAATAATCTTGCATAAAATCACAATATTTTGTGCGTAAATCAGGATTTTTTCTAAAACGATTTTCAAGCATCGAAAAACGTCGATGGGCTTGAGAATAAGTATCAAGAAATTTAGGTTTTTCTTGACGAAAAGGTAACGGGACAAAAAATCGACCTGTAGAATCTCTAAGAGTTAAAGACTTATATATTTCTTCACATTTTTTATCTTCAGAGGATAAAGGTAAGGATTTAGAAATCTCCTCAAGCTCCCAAAATTTTCTTAATTGCGTGTCGATATTTGTTTCAAGAGACATATGACAATTAACAAGAGTATTTATAGAAGAATCATTAGGGAGGCAATTTACTTTACCTTGAAGAACGTATCCAAAAACAGTTTCTAATGCCACTGGTTGATTTGGATTTCCAAAAATTCTACCCGATTTTAAAATAAACGGAGTGAGTTCTGCACCAACTAACATGTCTATAGGACCAGGTATGTGGAACTTAGGATCTGCCAATTTTAAAGTTTGAAGATGTGTCAACTCAGAAGGATTAATTAGGAATTTTGGCTGATTTGAACATACTTTAGGAAGAACAATGGGTTCAAATGAAAATGTTGGATCGATTTGTCCACACGGTTTCATTGTGCACTGCACTATACCACTGTTTGCAGCCAATGATATTCCATTGAGACCTTCAACAGGAATCGAAAAATTTCTTTTTGAAAGGCCAAGACGTTGAACACAAGATTCAGAAATAAAATTCGCCATAGAACCTGTATCAAGAAGAATTTGTATTGTGGTAAAGTTACCTCGAATATCCTTTACTTCCGCTTCACAGGTTGACAATAAAATAGTTGATTGAGGAAGTGATAAGGTGCTTGTAATACAGTCAGAATTGATGTAAGTATTTACAAGGGTATTGGCAATCGAAGAACTAGTAGACGGGTTGCAACCCACTGACGGACCAACAGAGGGGTTGGAAGAAGTAACCTGAACGTTTGAATTCTGCTCAGAAGCTGTATCGTTTGATTTTTTATCAAAGTGCAATGTTGTATGATGGGGGAATTTGCAAACACGACATTTATGAGATGACACACAATTCCTCATAGAGTGTGGCGAAACTAAACAATTAACGCAAAGTTTGTGTTGTTTAGCAATAGAAAACATCTCTTGAGGGGATTTAGAAAGAAATATTCCGCACTTATATAAGGCATGAGGCGAAGAACATAAGATGCACTTAGACTGCTCAACTGAATTAGGGCTGGATTCCACCAGAAAACTAGATAGGTGTTTTTTATTGTTCACCTTTGGATTGTGAAATGACGAAGCAATATACTGAACAGACTCCAGTGCGATGCATTGTCTATCTAAAAACGACATTAATTGCCTATAAGTTGGCAATTCCTGGCTAAGGCTATGTTCCAGTTCAAAATTGGTTCTGGTTTTTGAATCTAATTTATTAAGAAGCATGTTAAATAGCAAAAAATCCCAATGATCTACAGGCAACTTCATTACCCTGAGAGCAGCAACATTTTCTGAAAAGACACTTAATAATTTTCTTAGTTCAAAAGAATTTGCCTTTGAAATTGAGGGAGCATTAAAAATTTCATTATAATAGTGGCTAGCTAAGATACGTGTATTTTTATATCTTTTTTCCAGCTTTTCGTATGCTACAGTATAATTGCCCTCAGTAAGAGGAATGCCTTTGATTAAAGCTAGGGGTTCATTACCCAAAGAAGTAAGCAGATACTGAAACTTTTCAACATTAGATATGTCAGGATTATTGTGGATTAGACTGTTAAAGACATCAAAATAAGTAGGAAAATCTTTATAAGAACCTTTGAAACGCATCAAGGTAAGCTTTGGAAGGTTTACGACACTTCTGCGGTTAGAAGAATTAGAATTATCTACAGTAGACATGTTTGCCGCTTGAGAAGATGAGTCATTCAACAAAAAATCATGTTTTAGTGAGAAAACTCCATAAAAGGCTTTATCAGCATTTAATCTCATCTCATCATAGGAAGAAAATTCATCATCATTGATTAATGAAATAACAGTGTTATGATTACTTTGACATTCATTATAAGTGCCATCAATAGCATTGGCTCTAGCAAGAAATTCAGGCTTTAAAGACTCATCATTCGAAACTTTAAGACCACACTCGTAAGTTTCTTGTAATCGTTTAAAAGCAGTAGTTCGCTTTAAATTGGCTTTTGTTAATTTATCAGACATGTTAGAAAGCTAATTTAACAAATTAATATTCTAATAAAATTTACTTAAATGTGATTGATTTGTATTCTAAATAGCGAATAAAAAATTTATTAATCAAAGACACAAGTGGTTTAAATAATAAACGTAATTCAAATAATAATTGTTTTGTTATAAATAAGCGAACAACAGCAAGTAACTTTATTTATCAAAATCGACATAAAAATAAACAAGAAAACCTAATTAACGTGAACCCATCAAATTAACCGATAATAATAATTAGCGACAGGTTTAGAAAAGCAAAAACTAGAAAGCGATGTACCGTTCAATTTCTCGATTCAAAAATATGTGCGAGAATTTACTTTAGGTATCGTATTGTAAAGTTTTTAAAAGTTACAAAAAAGTGACTGTTAATAAAAAGCCTATAACGTTTGTCGTTTATAGAAGTTTACAAGGTTTAAAAATGACGCAAAATAAGCGTATATTATGTAAAATAAATAGAAAAAAGGCTCAAAATCCGGCTCGAAGGACCAAAATGTTTCAAAATGTTATGAAAACTGCAGGAAATATGAAAACTGATTTGTAAAAAAATAGAATTTAAAAATTATGTTTCCACAAGCTTTGCACAATATCGCTTACCTGGAAATCGGTGATGTTTAGGATATGGTAAACTTGTAGATCCAATGGGTGACTCAATTCTGGACTCCTTCCATGGAATTCGCGATGCACGTGGAACGCGGGACGTTACCGTCAAGATCACGAAAGGGAGTACCTTTTTCGTTGAAAGCTTGAAGCGAAATCACAGTAGTGGTACCTTGTCCTTAAAGTACTTAACGCATGTCCAGTTTTATACATGCGTACCGAAAGCGATAAGCTTTGAGCTTGTGGATAATTTTAAAAATTGACATTAAGAAGGTTATTCCGCGTCATTTTACAGGGGGCATACCAAAATAACTAAATATAATTAAATTGTCTAAAGCTTATTCTACCCGAAAATAAATAAATAGTAGAATCATAGCAATATTAAAATAAAGAAATAAGGATTCCCAAACATACATCTTGACCAGTGTTTGGCATTGTGGCTATTTAGCAAGGACAGAGAGTTCACTGATGATGGACTGATAAGTCCGAAAACGTTTTGAACGTAATCCGTTTGGATTTTTAAAAAAATTTTAGAATTTTTATTAAATATACCAACTACACTAGGGAGTTTTACTTCATGTTAATTTTAATCAAAATAAGAGTACCGACAACTATTGTAGAGGAAAATATCTGAGCTCAGAGATCTTTACCTTGGAGATTACGCAGTTTTGGGGAACGCTATCAATTAAATATTATGTTGTTCAAAAATTCAATAAAAATATGAAGAAGGAAAAAATTTGTGTGCAATTAAATTATAAAAAATGTATAGGAATACTAAACGTCTTGAATATCACAAAAAACAGTCTGTCTTTAATAAGAGCGCATCAAATATCCCCAAACAAACCCCTTTTACACAATCTTCTTAGCTGATGTAATGAAAACCCAGGGGTGCTAACTCTCGCTTGCAGCTGTCCTGCTGGAGGTACAGGAAGACTGGTGGAAAACAGCTGGAGGTACTCAAGAGAAAAAACAAAACTGGAAATAATCCAGGCTGGTCGTCTAGTGATCGTTTCTCTAGGAGTGGTCTGTCCTTGGTGTTGTTAGGTGTTTTTAGATTTCATAGTAGTGACTAAAAAACACAATATGGTGTTACTACCAATCTACCAATGTGTCAAAAAAAAGAAGCAAGAGAAACGAGGAGGTATTTTTATTCCTATGAGAATAAGAAGAAATAGGTCATTAAGTCCAAAAACTTGAATGACTAGACAGCTCGACCTTTTATCAAGTTGTTATCAGATGACCTTGGTCAAATAATACATG
Organism: Diabrotica virgifera virgifera; assembly: GCF_917563875.1. Classification (NCBI taxonomy): domain Eukaryota; kingdom Metazoa; phylum Arthropoda; class Insecta; order Coleoptera; family Chrysomelidae; genus Diabrotica; species Diabrotica virgifera. Next base: position 158,610,783 of record NC_065445.1, read on the forward strand.
TAATTTTCAATTTTAATACAAGATATAATTACTGTGAAATAATATTTTATTATAATATATACACAGGTACACAGACATATTATATAACGATGAAATAGTATGACTATGCAATGGATACTCATTTGACCATCTTTCAAAAGATAGGAGATCTGAAGAAAGGAATATAAAAAAAATTGAATTTAAATGAGCTCTATTTTCCAACTAAAAGCAAAAATCAGCAAAGAATATACAATTTTCTCTAGATGAGTTTGATCAAACCATGAAAATAACCTACATGAAACTTAATTAGCAAATTAGTCAAGGAAATTCTATATGGCTGAATAAAATTAATAAATTTTTTATTTACCGGGGCGGAACTCATTGTAGATATGCACTAAAATTCTTCAAATTCATTCACTCTGTTCACTAGCTGAATGACTTCAATATAATATTTTTTTAATAAATCTGGAACTTGGGATTATAGGTGAAATAACTTAGTTCGACGACCCCGCACACTACTTAAACCGACTCTTAGATAGACAATGCCTCTTTCGACGGCTAAAGATCGTCGTTCCAATTCTCGATACCCCTCTACTACTCATTAGCTGTCAACGTGAGGAAACCAATGTTGCCACGTTTAAATATGACGTCACCAAGCATTTAAAAATTCTGTGATTGGTTTACGTTATATTTTAATAAACATTGAAAGAAAATAATTCCGAAAATAATTAAATAATATTTTCAATATTTAATAATATCTCCCTATCAATAATGGATTCTATAAGGGGCGGAACGTCACAAGTGAAACCTTCTTTAGGGACGTTTTGACGTTGTTAGATGGGGAAAAAGTATTAAATTAGCGACCGTCAATGCTTCGACGAAATAAATTGTTGAAGGGAAAACTTCTTTAGGGACGTTGTGCCCTTTTTAGATGAGGAAAAAGTATTGAATTAGCGACCGTCATCGTTTATGCTATATATTATGTGTATGTATATAAAATATAAATTGTGTAGAGGGATATAAATTTAAAATAAATGTAAAACTATTTTAGGATGGGGAAAAAGGATTGATTTCGTGACCGTCATCACTTCGACGAAATAAATTTTGTACGTATATTATTATAATGTACGTACAATAATATTAATATTATTGAAGTGAAAACTTCTTTAGGGACTTTGTGCACTTTTTAGATGGGGAAAAAGTATTGAAGTAGCGACCGTCATCACGACCGTCATTGCTTCGACGAAATAAATTTTTGGAGTGAACATTTCTTTAAGGACGTTGTGCACTTTAAAGATGGGGGAAAGTATTAAATTAGCGACCGTCATCACCTTGGCGAAATACATTTTTGAAGTGAAAAGTTTTTTAGGGACGTTGTGCACTTTTTAAATGGGGAAAAATATTAAATTAGCGACTGTCATTGCTTCGACAAAATAAATTTTTGAAGTGAAATCTTCCTTAGGGACGTTGTGCACTTTTTAGATGGAGAAAAAGTGTTGAATTAGCGACCGTCATCGTCTTGGTGAAATAAATTTTTGAAGTGAAAAGTTTTTAGGGACGTTGTGCACTTTTTAGATGGGAAAAAGTATTAAATTAGGGACCGTCATTGCTTCGACAAAATAAATTTTTGAAGTGAAAATTTCTTTAGGGACGTTGTGCACTGATGGGGAAAAATTGTTGAATTAGCGACTGTCATCGCTTCGGCGAAATAAATTTTTGAAGTGAAAACCTCTGTAGAAACGTTGTGCCCTTTTTAGATGGGAACAAAGTATTGATTTAGCGACCGTCATCGCGACCGTCATTGCTTCGACAAAATAAATTTTTGAAGTGAAAATTTCTTTAGGGACGTTGTGCACTTTTTAGATGGGGAAAAATTGTTGAATTAGAGACTGTCATCGCTTCGGCAAAATAAATTTTTGAAGTGAAATCCTCTGTAGAAACGTTGTGCCCTTTTTAGATGGGAAAAAAGTATTGAATTAGCGACCGTCATCCCGACCGTCATTGCTTCGACAAAATAAATTTTTGAAGTGATAACTTCTTTAGGGACGTCGTGCACTTTTTAGATGAGGAAAAAGTATTGAATTAGCGACCGTCATCTCGACCGTCATTGCTTCGATGAAGTAATTTTTGAATTCTTTAGGGACGTTGTGCCGTTTTTAGATGGGTAAAAAATATTAAATTAGCGACCGTCAATGTTTCCACGAAATAAATTATTTTGAAGTGAAAACTTCTTTAGGGACGTTTTGCACTCTTTCGATGGGGAAAACGTAATAAATTAGCGACCCTCATTGCTTCAACGAAATAAATTTTTGAAGTGAAAACTTCTTTAGGGACATTGTGCTCTTTTTAGATGGAGAAAAATTATTGAATTAGCGACCGTCATCGCGACCGTCATTTCTGTGACGAAATAAATTTTTGAAGCGACAACTTTTTTAGGGACGGTATACACTTTTTGGATGGGGAAAAGTGTTAAATTAGCGACCGTCATCGCTTTGACGAAATAAATTTTTGAAATAAAAACTACTTTAGGGACGTTGTACACATTTTAGATGGGGAAAAAGTATTGAATTAGCGACCGTCATCGCGACTGTCATTGCTTCTATGAAATAAATTTTTGAAGTGAAAACTTCTTTAGGGACGTTGCGCACTTTTTAGATCGGTATAAAGTATTGAGTTTGCGATCGTCATCACTTTGCCGAACTTTATTTCGTACGTATATATATTATGTGTATTTATACATAAGTAGCATAGAACGAACGCAACGCGTATATAATATTATAGTTATAGCATTTCTTTTTGGACGGAAAAAAAGCATTGAGCTCGAAATTTATATACTATAAGAAGTTTTAACTTCTGTCGGTATACAGTGCCCGACACTGTGCTTTAATTTTTTTCTCATATTTTCTGTTTTGTTATACTAGTCGCCACTATCTGTTGATATTATTTTTCTTTGGGTGTTTGTTTGTCATATCTTTGTAAATTGCCAAACGTCAAATATATTTTCAGATGTCGTATTTTCTGTTGTTAATTTACAGTAGGACATAATTTATAATAAGTTACCCTAATAAAGTCATAGATTAAAAAGTATTTTCAGTCTTCCTGTCTAAGTATAACATTTATAGTTAGCGTCAATTTTTTAGCATCGATCAAGATTTTCTTTTATTTTATTTTATCAAAGTAATTAAGCAGGATATTGGTAAGGTTTTCTCTTAAGTTTCTTTAGTATTTCTGTAATTATTCCACTTTTAGTGGAAGTGCTTTATTACACTTTCTTCTTTTTTGGAACGTGCGAGGTATTAACGGTAAGGAAGAGGAAATAATTGAAGAGATGAAACTACAAAATATAGACTACTTGGAAGTAACTGAAATAAAAAAGAAGGGTAGGGGAATAGTAGATCTAAATGAGGATTACCGCTTATATTGGTCAGGAGTGGACTTTAAAGAATGGGGCGCGGGAGGTGTAGGCCTAATAGTAAGAACAGAAAAGACAAATAACATAATAGGTGAAAGATATATAAACGAAAGATTATTGGTAGTGGAAGTAAAACTAGAAAATACAAATATAACCAGCATAATCGTAGCATATGGGCCAAATGATAATGCCAAAAAAGAGGAAAAAGATGAATTCTTTGAAATATTACAGGCAGAGATGGATAACGAAGGAGAAAATATTATATTAATGGGAGACCTAAATGGTACAGTGGGAAGAGACAATAAAGGGATTGAACGATACCTAGGGCAACATGGAGGAGAAATGAAAAATGATAACGGAAACAGAATCATAGACCTATGTAGGTATAGCAAATGATATGGTTATAACGAATTCAAAATTTATGCACAAAGACATACACAAATATACTAGAGAAATCCCATCGAGAAAAGAAAAATTCATAATAGACTATTTCCTAATAAAAAGAAAAGACCTAAAGATGATAAAAGACGTAAAGGTAAAAAGAGAGGCTGAAATAAGCAGTGACCATTACTTGCTTATAATGGAACTAAGGGTGCACACACATAACACAACAGAAAAAAGAAAAAGATAACTAAAGAAAAAATAAAAAGCTACAAATTTAAAAAAATAGATAGTAAAGAGGAATACCAGAAGAAGTTAACCAAACAGTTCGAGACTATAAAGGCAATTAACACAGGAATAGAAAATAAATGGAAGCAATTTAAGGAAATCATATTGAAAACAGCAAAAGAAGTATGCGGAACAACTAAAATCACAAACATGTATTCGAAGAAAAGTAAATGGTGGACAGCAGAAATACAACGTAAAGTGAAAGAAAAGAAAAAAGTATGGAAAAAGTATCTAAAAACCAAATCGGAGAACGATTATGAAAAATACAAAATGGCCAGATACGACATTAAACAAGAAATTAAAACGGCAAAAAAGAAGTATTGGGAAGATTTTGGACACAAAATGAATGAAAACTATTTTAATAACCAGAAATTGTTCTATGGTACATTGAAACAGCTAAGACAAAAGAAATCACATAGATTAAGAAATGTTGTTCTGAAGCTATTTTCTTGTGGCATTTTTACAATTTTAACTATTTATAATGGGAAATAAGCCACAATATTATTAAAAAATGATTTTTATTAACAGACGAAGCAAGTTTTCAATCCTAATAGTAAATTAATAATATTGAAAAATATTAAAAATCACTAAAAGATTTTTCAATTGAAAACTTATTGGTACATTTTCATGGTAACACCTCCAAGACTTCTATAATTTGCAAGTCATATGGATGCTGCAGTGAAGACGAAAGGGAAGGAATTCTACACCTTGCAATTCACATCCCCCGTCTGCAGCCGGCAAAGTTCCAACTGAAAAATGCACCTGGTTACTCTACGGAGTAATACGAAAAATAAAATAAAAATGTGTACCATTTTTATTCGGTTGCAATGCGAAGGCAAACCAATCTTACTTTTTAATTAGAATACGGAGTGCATTCTTGTGCAAGACAAATAGGAGAAAAACTATTGATGAAAGACAAAGAGATACATATATGCTTTATTGATCTGAAAAAGCTTTTGATAGAATAAGAAGGGAAGATATATGGAAATGTTTAAAGAAAAAGGAATAGAAAAGGATATGATAGAAATAATTAAAGCCTTGTATAAAAATAATAAAATAAAAATAAGGACGCACAATCAAGAATCTGATGAATTCCAGGCAAAGATAGGACTAAAACAAGGCTGCGTACTAAGTCCATTACTTTTCTCAATGGTACTAGATGACGCAATAAAGCAATGCAAGGAGAAATCTAAAGACATGATATTGGGAAAATGGAAAATGAACAATATACAAATACAAGAATTACTATTTGCAGATAATATGGTATTGTTAGCTGACACGGAAGAGAAACTGCAACAAATAATAAACACTTATATAAAAGAACTAAGAAAAATGAACATGGAAATAAACACCGATAAAAGTAAAACAATGGTTATGGCAACTACAAAAAAGGTGATAAAAATTAGGGTAGAAGGACAAGTGTTGGAACAAGTAAACAGCTACGACTACTTAGGTACAATTATTGAAGAAGATGGTAAAATAGACAAAGAAATAAACAATAAAATAGGAAAAGCAGTGACAATTTATAGTACATTAAGAAATAAGTTCTTTAGAAAGAAAGAGGTACCCAAAGAAGTCAAAACACAAGTGTACCAAAAAGTGATTCGACCATCAATCATCTATGGGAGTGAGTCGTGGACGCTAACAAAGAACAACAAAAGAAAAATCAAAGCTACATAGATGAGATTCTTGAGAAAAATAGAAGGGGTCACACGAAGAGACAAAATAAGAAACGACACAATAACTCAAGCTCTAAAGATAAAACCAATAGAGACAATTATAGAGGAACGACAGTTAGGATGGTTGGGACACATCCATAGAATAAACGACACAAGAATAACGAAAAAAGTATATGAAGTCAGAGTACAAGGGAAAAATAAAGTAGGTCACCCAAGAATGAGATGGGCAGAACAAGTTAGACAAGAAGCAGAGAAGAGAGGACTGCAATGTAGTATGGCAAAACAATTAGCTCAAAATAGAACAGCGTGGAAAAGATGTATCAAAGAAGCACCACAAGATTAAAACATATGGACAGAAAGATGGGTCAAATAAGTAATTTATATTCATTAAAATTGTATTGTTAAAATAAGTATTGTATAATTATTAAAATATATTGAAATGTAGATATTGAACTAGTTGTAAACAGCCCAACACCGAAAGGTACGAATGGGCTTAATTGATTAAATAAATAAATAAATAATAAAGTCATAGATTAAAAAGTATTTTCAGTCTTCTTGTCTAAGTATAACATTTATAGTTAGCGGCAATTTTTTAGCATCGATCAAGATTTTCCTTTATTTTATTTGATCAAAGTAATTAAGCAGGATATTGGTAAGGTTTTCTCTTAAGTTTATTTAGTATTTCTATAATTATTCCACTTTTAGTGGAAGTGCTTTATTACACTTTCTTCTTTTTTGTAGCTCTATTTATTTTAAGTTCATTCATATTTTGTCAGATCTTACTGGGTGTTTATATTTTTTTTTATTCTTATCCGCCCTTTCTGTTTCTGCTATGATATAATGCTCCTTTAAACAGGGTGGGGCAATAGTCTGAAAAAGTCCAATTACTCGCTTATCGTACGAGATACGAAAAAAAAATATTTAGGTAAATGTTGGGACACAGATAGAAACATGATTTAAATTTTTTTTTCAAATATACAGGCCTACCCGTATTCACAGACTGACACAAACTTATGATTTTTTAAATGGAACACCCCGTATATTTTTACATTTTTGGATTCACCTCGATGCGTTCTTTCTTAAAATATAAGGTTTTGTAATAATATACAAAGTAGTTTAAAAGATAATTACGTTTTTTTTGTTAATTTCGTACCAAACTTCACACCCTGTAGAATTGTAGTGATTTGACATCATTTCTGCTTATGCTCAATTGATTTCTAATATAGTATACTATTGTTAAACATTATTAACATAGTGAAATGTTTAATTTTAGTCTAGGTAGAGGGTTGGTCGAAACTCGGAATGAGTATTTTCTAAGGTTTCTTAAACGGAACACCCTGTATTTTAGTATTGTAATCAAATGGTATTTTATGGTACTTTTTTATTTCTTCAGAATTCCCTATACCTAAGTGCTTTAATTTGTGAGTTGATCGTGATTCTTTAAGCAAAACATTAATTGCAACAATAATTACGTGAAGTTTTATTATGTGGCCGTGAAAATATTTAATCAAAAATAATTTTCCGAAAAAAATACATATTATTCTAGATCTAGACTGATCCTTAATTTATTAATACTGCATGATATATCCAAATACCTATGTAGTTAAGATTGTTGGTACGTAAAATAATAATACAAACATAAAATATTCTACCTCGTTGACTATGACATTAAATACATAGTAGGTAAATATGACATTATACCTACTATTTTTATCGTTCCAGTTGCTTTCTTACCATTACCAATATGAATTTTTCTAATGAGGAACTGATAAAAATGGTTTTTGTGCTAGGAGAGTATAACACAAATGTGCTACTAGCAATAAGAATTTATCATCAGAATTTCCTGATATATGGCAACCAAGCAGAGAAACTTTTGAAAGTATACTAAAACGGTTTCAACAAACTAAACACTTAGATTGTAAGAAAGGTTATACTAGTATGCAGCTCAGATCCTCAGTGACACTAACGCTAAGGATTACATTGAATTCATTTAATTTTTTGAGTTTTTGAGACAAGGTGAAGTATGTCATATTTTTCTGGGTGACGTGTATTGGGATACACTGCATCTCTTAGTAATCATCTTATTAAGTACATGACAAATTCTTTTAATATTTAAATGTCCTTGGTAAAACAAATACGTTTGTTTATAATAAACATGATTGACCCATATTACCACACCAGTGTATCAGTTTTCGATACAAGGTCAGCTTGCAGTAGCAAATATGATTCTTTATTTATAATCAAGTCGACACAGCATTTTTAATACAAACACTCTCACTTTTATATATATCAAAACATTAAACAGAGGATTCCACATTCTTAGTTTTAAATCATTGCGTAAAGATTAGTCATTGGTATTTGAGATCCCAACGGGTAAACATCACAGCGGATAAATATTTTACCATCAGCTCTTTACCGTAGTTACTCCAGCGTACAAATAAATGAATTTACAGTGAGTAGTGTTACTTCATCAACCCTTATGGTAGGGGGTAACCACCCCTCAATTATCTGAGATGGTTCAGATAAACAGGAACCACCATATGGCGATCCAAGACCAGGGAAGAACACAGGACTGGTAAACGGGACGAGTATGGAAAAAACGTCTATGGCTGAGGATCTTGCACCTCGACCACCCTAGAGAACAGTGTGGTATGTAGAAAAGGATGGAGACATCAGGCCTTACATGGGGCTGAATGGAACATGGTATGGAGATGGAACATCGTGGGAAAATGGACAATGGTATGGGACGGGCAGCGAGGACTCTTGGGTGATACGAACATTGACCATATTGCTTGTTCTTATGGTACTTCAACGATATTAGTCCTGATTCGTATAATCATATAATAAAGTAATATAACTGTAATGTAAGATACACACATAATCTAAGGTTTACCTATTTACCTATTCTATTTTTATTACTTCATTGGCATTATACGGAATTTTTTTTTCTCAAGTATTATGGTTATATATAGGACATATTGATACATTTCTACATTTTTATACGATTTTATATATTTACTAGCATATATTTTTATCATTTATTTTTAGCATTTATTATATATCATGATTTTTATTGCACTTTACTATATTTTTACTATTTTTGACATAATATTTTATATACATATTTACTATACCTCGTAAGACTATCAAATTTATTCGTTCGTTACGAAGTACAGGAATAAGGATAGGAAAATTATGAATAAATGAGTAGTAACAAAGTTACTTGGGAAGACTTCGTCAAAATAGTTGAGGAGATTACGCAAGAAGTAATAAGACAAAGTAGAAGGGTCTTGAAGAAGAACGTACCTAAATCTAAGGATATACAAGAAGAAGTAAGGACACAGTTAATTAAATTGTATAACAAATTCACACACTTAACGAAGAAAAATTGGGAAGCACTATCAGACAAACAAAGAGAAGCGTGCAACAAATATTTTGGAAGAATCAGAGACAAAGTTATACGCTCATTTTAAGCTGTAAACTTAAGAACAGTAGTTCCAAGTTCAATACACCAGCCAATCGACAAGGAAATAGAGAAAGAACAAAGCGACGAAGAAGTAGAAGAGGAAAAAAGTGACGAAGAGGGAAAAATTGACAAGGAAATCGAAGAGGGAAAAAGCGACATAAAACAAGATATATATATATATATATAATCAAATTCCCTTCTACCTATTGGTGTCGGGATATAAAACAAGATATAAAAATATTAAACATGGCTCTGACGATCAACGAATTTTTGAATATCGCAAGCAAGGTATTGCCCAACGAGTTCGATGGAAGCGCGGGGAAATTACAACCATTTTTAGACGCATTAGGACTAGAATAGAAACAGCGATAACATTAATAAAGACAAGATTGACCAATAAGGCTAGAAACCTGTTAACTACAGAGGATACGATCCCACTTATAGCCGCGGCACTGAAGAAAGAATTAAGAGGCGACAATCCGAAAACGATAATAGACAAGTTAGCAAAGAAAAGGCAAGGAAACAAAGATGCAGCAGTGTACGCATCTGAAGTAGAGGAACTAGCGGAACAGTTAAGGGTAGCATACATAGCAGAAGGAATGCCATTGGAATTAGCGAAAAAATACACAACGGAAACAGTTGTAGCAACAATGAAACGAAATGTTAATACGGATAGAGCTAAGTTAATACTGCAGGCAGGGAACTTCACGACACCGCAGGAAGTAGTATCTAAATTTTTATCGATTGATACGACAGAGAACACAGAGGGAAGAGTGTTCAATTATAGGACGAATTATGAAAATAGAAGAGGACAGCAACAATACCGAAGAGGATACCATAACAAATACGATAGAGGAAGAAAAAATAACTTCGGACAACGGAACGAAGGAGAAGCAACAGAAAACCAACGGAACTATTCGAACAGAGGATATAGACGATTTAACAACCAAACGTACAGAGGGAAACAGAGAGGAGGACGTAACAGAAATGTAAGGCTACTGGAGTTAGAGGACAGCCAAGAGGAACCGGAAAACCCGCAGTTGGGGTTTTGAATGAACGAAACAATGAAAGTACACAGTCAGAAGTGGAATATAATATTTACAACTTCGACTTAAACCTAACGAATTTTGTACGAATGAAAACAGTAATCCCAGAAAACACAAATACCTTTATCATAGACACCGGAGCTGATATTTCAATACTGAAATGTTCACAAGATTTTATGAAGGAACATGTGAAACCAAACACAAAGGCGAAAATAAAAGGAGTAACTAAAGGAGAATTACAAACAATGGGATAAGTTGAAACAACACTAGAAGTAAAAGGATCTCGATTTGAGCATATCTTTCAATTAGTTGAACCTAGCTTTCCCATTCCAACTGACGGAATCATTGGGAGATACTTTATTTCAAACTTTCAATGCATACTAGACTACGCTAACCTTAAAATGCACATTAAAGAGGACAATGATTGTTACATTAGTACGAACATTTTGGATAATATAGATAATGACACGATAATAATACCGCCTAGATGTGAAATTTACAGAGTCGTAAAAATTATTCAAACGCTGAATAACGACAGGATAGTGGAACAACAGGAAATACAACCAGGAATATTCATAGCGAGAGCAATTATTTCAAGTAATAATCCATACATCAAAATTTTGAACACAACCTACGAAACAGTAAAAGTAGAGAAAAACGCAATCAAAACATTAGATATTAAATTATTCAACATATATAGACTGATCAACGACATCAAGGATAGGAAAAAGGAATTACGGGAATCATTGAAGTTAGACATTCCAGAATACATACGCGATAAATTAGTATCTTTATGCGCAGATTATTCAGCTATATTCGCCCTAAGGCATGACATGCTAACATGTAACAACTTCTACGAACAGAAACTGAGAGTTAAAGACCAAACTCCGGTATATATTAAAAACTATAAGACACCTCATGCACAAACAGAGGAATTAAACCGACAAGTACAAAAACTGAGAGACCAAGGAATAATAGAACCGTCCACATCAGAATACAACAGCCCAGTAGTGCTGGTACCGAAAAAAGCGGTAGATGGAAATAAAGCATGGAGATTATGCATAGATTTTAGACAACTGAACAAGAAAATAGTCACGGACAAATTTCCTTTACCAAGAATAGACTCGATATTAGATCAACTAGGAAGAGCAAAATGGTTTTCAGTTATAGATTTAATGTCAGGTTTTCACCAAATACCATTGAAATACACATCGTTTAGCACAGAAAATGGAGCATTTCAATTTACCATATTACCTTTTGGATTAAATGTAAGCCCAAATAGCTTTTCACGAATGATGTCGATTGCATTTTCAGGATTAACACCAGATAAAGCATTTCTTTACATGGACGATATAGTAGTAATAGGAATATCTGAAAAATATCACCTAGACAACCTGAAAAAGACATTCGAGACATGTCGAAAATTCAATTTGAAACTTAACCCAGGAAAATGTCAATTTTTTAGAAGGGAAGTAACATATTTAGGACATGATCTTTCTCAGGAAGGAGTATCACCAGACAAAGCGAAATGTGCAATGATTGAACAATACCCAACACTTAAGACAGCGGAAGAAACAAAAAGATTCGTAGCATTTTGTAACTATTATAGACGTTTTATTCAAAATTTTGCTGAAATATGCAGACCACTCAACAGATTATCGAGAAAAGGAGTAGATATTTTTTGGTCAGAAGAATGTGAAAAGGCATTCAATAAGCTTAAATCATCTCTGATGAAGCCACCGATCCTAAAATATCCACATTTCAATAAACAATTCATCCTAACAACAGACGCATCCAACGAAAGTTGTTCAGCAATTTTAAGTCAAGATTATAACGGAATAGACCTACCAATAGCATACGCATCAAGAAGTTTCAATAAAGGAGAATGTAATAAACTTATAATCGTTAAGGAATTACTAGCGATTCATTGGGGAATTAACCATTTCAAATGTTATTTATATGGAGCACCAACATTTTTAGTCAAAACGGATCATAAACCACTAACACATTTATTTGCAATGAAAGAACCAACTTCGAAACTTACAAGGATCAGATTAGATTTAGAGGAATACGAGTTCGAAATAGAGTATATAACAGGGAAAAATAACTACGCAGACAGTCTTTCAAGAATAACATTACATCAACTAAAGAACTTATACATAGACAATACCCATATATTATCTATAACACGAGCTCAAGCAAGAGAAAAGGAAAAAGAAGCAAGGCAAACGAAGGCAGAAAGTGAACTCGCACTACAGCCAGAAGCCACCAAACAGACAGTAAGGAAGGTACTAAATAATTTAGAGGCGCATAGACTACCAATTTTGTCTTTTGGAGCAGAACTAATCTCACCAAGACTGAGCATTAGGGTCAAAAACAAAATAAAATGCAACAAGAGCATAGCCACAGGATTCAATCATTTCGATTTAAACCAAATGTTGGCACAGCTTGATAAGCTGGCGGTAGAGAATGCAGTACGTAAAGTAAAAATATACGTAAACGATATTATTTTTAAATTGTGCACAATAGATGAATTTATTAAACAAGGAAACGAAATATTGAAGAATGTAGAAATATACATATGTGAAGTACCAGAAACAATAGAAGATGACAAAGAAAAACACAGGTTAATAAAAGAATATCATAATCATCCGATGTTTGGAGGACACGTATATTTGGAAAAAGGCGTAAGAAAATACGTTAAACAATGTCATAAATGTCAAATTAACAAACCGAAAAGAACACATGTCGAAGAATTCGTGATATCGGACAATTCTTCCAAACCATGGGACATAGTATACATAGATACGATAGGTCCATTCATTAAAAGTAACGAAGATAATAGATACTGTATAACAATGTTATGTGAACTTACGAAATACGCGGTCAGTATACCCGTGTGCAATAAAGAAGCTGAGACAATAGCCCGAGGAATTTTTGATCATTTCATACCAACATACGGACTCATGAAACAAATAAGAACAGATCAAGGCGGCACAGAATATAAAAATGAAGTAATGCAGGAACTAACAAAGCTACTAAATATAGAGCACAACTTTTCAACGGCGTACCATCCACAGTCCATTGAAAGTTGCGAAAAACTGCACAGAAGATTAAACGAGTACGTAAGAGCATTCATAGACGAAGACAGAGAAAATTGGTACGTGTGTTGCAGAATGTTCACATACTGCTACAATACAACCCCTAACGCGTATCATGGTTACACACCGTTTGAACTGTCATATGGCAGGAAGGTTGACCTACCAGAATACCTTACACAGGAGATTCAACCATGTTACAATATAGATGCTTACTACAATGAGTTACCCTACAAACTACAAAGCGCACACGACAGAGCTAGAATCTTCTTACTAAAGGACAAAAAAGAGCGACAAGAAAATAACAAGCTAAAAGCAACACCACAACACTTTAAAATAGGAGACCTAGTCCTGGTAAAAAGGGAAGAGAATTGTAAGTTTGATAGTCTTTATATAGGCCCCTTCACAATAATAGAGGTAAATAACGTTAATTTGTAAGATCAGAATGGAAAACAATAAAATCAAGGAAATACATAAGAATAGATTATATGCTTACAATCCGAGAACACAGTGCGTGACAAGTGGAACATGAACAAGGTTGATAATGAACATTTTTTTTTGTATTTAATTATTAATTATAGGAAACAAAAACTTAACTTGTATTGATTAAAACGCAGTAAGCAGTTGGTGGTACTATCTGAAAATTTTCTTCCTTTTCCGTAGTCAGAAAATTTTTGGAGGGAAGGGGAAGATGTATTGGGATACACTGCATCTCTTAGTAATCATCTTATTAAGTACATGACAAATTCTTTTAATATTTAAATGTCCTTGGTAAAACAAATAAGTTTGTTTATAATAAACATGACTGACCCATATTACCACACCAGTGTATCAGTTTTCGATACAAGGTCAGCTTGCAGTAGCAAATATTATTCTTTATTTATAATCAAGTCGACACAGCATTTTTAATACAATCACTCTCACTTTTATATATATCAAAACATTAAACAGGGGATTCCACATTCTTAGTTTTAAATTCATTGCGTAAAGATTAGTCATTGGTATTTGAGATCCCAACGGGTAAACATTACAGCGGATAAATATTTTACCACCAGCTCTTTACCGTAGTTACTCCAGCGTACAAATAAATGAGTTTACAGTGAGTAGTGTTACTTCATCAACCCTTATGGTAGGGGTAACCACCCCTCAATTATCTGAGATGGTTCAGATAAACTGGAACCACCATAGACGCATTGTATGACCAAAGTATTCCAAATTACGCCTTTTAACCGTGTTCACTACTTCACAACTTTTATTCAAACGTTGCAAAACCCTTTCGTTTGTGACTTTGTCTACCCACCTGATCTTCAGAATACGGCGGTAGACCCACATCTCAAATGCTTCTAGGTTTTTAAAAGCGATTCTTTAGCCCCGTAAAGTAGTACTGGGAATATATAACATCGAACCATTTTTATGCGAAGTTTCAAATTGAGATCATTACTGGACAGAATTTTCTTAAATTTCATAAAATTTGTTCTTGCCTTGGCAATTCTACTTTTTATTTCTGTACTAGGGTTTCAGCTTTCGTTAATATGAGTACCCAGATATACAAAGATGACTAACGCGTTCAATTGAGTCATTACCAATTGTTACGTTATAGTTATTATTATTTACGGCTGCCTGTTTACTCATAACCATAAACTTTGTTTTTGTTGCATTGAGTTTGAGTTCATATATCGCGCACAACGTCACCAATCGGTTCAATAATGCTAAAGATGTTTAATTAATCCTTAACAATGTGTCATCTGCCTATCTGATGTTGTTCATACGCACGCCATTAATGAGTATGCCCTCTTATTGCTAGTAGTACATTTTTGTTACACGCTACTAGTACAAAAATCATTTTAATCAGTTCCTCATTAGAAAAATTCATATTAGTAATGGTAACAAAGCAATTGGTACTATAAAAATAAGTAGTATAATGTCAAATATTTAAGCAGATTTAGTGTCATAGCCAACTAGGTAGAATAATGTGTTTTATTAATATTTTACACAGCAGTAATCTTAACTATGTAGGTATTTGGATATATCATTCAATATTAATAAATTAAGGATCAGAAAATATTAATTCCATATTTCGACTAACCCTGTATACTAAAATTAAACATTCCGCTATATTAATATTATTTAACAATAGTAGACTATATTAAAAATCGTTTGAATATAAATCGAAATTTTGATGTCAAATCACTATAATTCTACAAGGTATGAATATTGCTATGAAATTAACAAAATAACGCAATTATATTTTAAACTACCTCATATAATATTACAAAACCTTATATTTTAAGAAATAAGATATTGAGGATAATCCCAAAAAGGTAAAAATATACAATGTATTCCATTAACACATAAATTTGTGTCACCCTGTCAATACGGGTGGCCCTGTATATTTGTAAATATTTTTAAATTATGGTCCCCTGTTGTAACGTATGATTTTTCCGTTTGAATGGGGTAGTTTACTTAGTTATGGAAGTTTTATGGAAATAGGCTATCTGGAAATTCAAGAGACTTTATCAGTAGGGCTCAGGGGAGGATTAGGCCAATTTGCATGCCCTAGTAAGACGGTACCTAATGAAATACTTGAATGATAAAGAAAATAAATTAATATAAGGAGTAATGAAAAGAAAGAGAACTACTGACCGAGAAGATATTACTGAGAACGTATGAGGGCGCCAGGGAAAGATTGAATGAATTCTTCACCAGGTGACTTATATTGCTGCACCTAAACTAATACTTTTAATAGATATTATAAAATGGTAGGATAATAAAACATATATCTATGTACAACCAAATTTAATCAAATATGCATACCTATACCCCTATATACAAATTTATACACTAGCTAACCAGTACCTGTCGTACTAGAAGAGTACGCTCCTCTCGACAATGATATTTACAGTAAAAAAAATAAAAACAAAACATTTAATTAATTATACAAGACAGTTATTTGGAATCACAAGTTATCTACCTAAACAAAAATATTATATTGATATTGATCACAGTATTGGCTGACAATCCCGTATCTGACCTAAAGTGACAAACCTGAGTACAATACCTGTTAACTGAAATAAATGTTATTAAATGGGAATTATAACCCTAGATATTGTATACAACACCTTAACATATAGCTTATAATTCCCGGACTATTTTAAAAGAATGATATGTACAGTAAAAGATAAAATTTGTTGAAAAAATTATTGAATATTATAAAGTTAATTGATTTTAGAAAAATGAATTTATATGATAATTAAAGTTATTTATAAGTTATTGGAAAAAAATATTAAAATTGCAAGAAATTATTTAAAAGAATTGAAAATGTAATTTTTATAATAAAAACCTGTCGCTTCTACAAAAGTAGGGATTGTGGCTTCTCCAAACTCCTGGAGAGGTTGATGATGGGAGAGCCAGGTAGGTATCCTCCGGTTTTCCAATCCTAGGGAGATACTCAACCACAATACGGATGTCCGACGAGGAGGTGCTTACAAGTACTGGTAAAAATCAATGTCGATTCCAAAAAAAAACAAACTGAAAATAATCCTGATCCAGCTAAAGAAACCCCAAAATGATTGATTATTCCATTTCCAAAAAAAAAACAAAACCGTGACTTAATCTTCTTTTTCTCCAGTGGCTAAAATAATAAAAAAACCTTGATCAGCTGATTGTCCTTGCGTACACAAGAAACAGGGCCTCGACAAAAACGGTATACCACCTTATCAGAACTTGACAGAGAAAAAATCTAAGTAAAAAATGAAGTTTGATGTACATGCTTGAAGTGTCATTGACCTTGATTATCCTTGACTGGAAAAAGCCTTTTTAACCGAATATAAGGACGTATTTGAACAAGTAAATATGGATCTTGTAATCCAGATTACTCTATGGAGTTATATAAAGGAGAGAATGAAAATGATCATTGATTCCAAACTTATTTTGAACCGGAAATATAATGAAAGAATTTTTTTTATCTGTAGAAACATAAGTGCGATAGTATTGAAGTATTGCAAATATGATGATTGAAGAATAATAATTCATATAAAGATAATATATGTAAGATATTGAAAATGAATAAAGGGCTATTTTTTCAAGGAAAAAAACATAGCTACGAGACATTTCAATAATACATACCCATTGTTCTTCAAAAAAGTATTGGAAACAAAAACTCTTTTCCTCAAAACACTTCACAAAACCCAAAACAAAATAACTCCTTCCAACATAAACTAATCTTCTACTAAAATATTTCAACCAAAAGGTAAATTCTTACAATGGCCACTGGAGACTTGTTGATTCAACAAAAGCCGAGATTTAAGTGACGACCAGCTCTTCCTGTTGCAATGACAAACACGTCAGCCGGAAGCCGTATCGACACACGAACCAACTTCTAGATTCCGAATTCCCCAAAAAGTCACCAACTTTATCGTCGATCACCTGCAACTTCATATACAAGTGTCTGTAAAGTTGGTTGCATACCTAGTGGGAGTTGCTTTTCCTAATAAATATTTTGAAATGCATATTATATAGTGACGATGAGGATCACTCATCGTTACATTCCCCCATTACTTGTAAGAAAAAAAATTG
This sequence comes from Diabrotica virgifera virgifera, assembly GCF_917563875.1. Taxonomy (NCBI): domain Eukaryota; kingdom Metazoa; phylum Arthropoda; class Insecta; order Coleoptera; family Chrysomelidae; genus Diabrotica; species Diabrotica virgifera. The sequence continues at coordinate 158,628,707 of NC_065445.1, forward strand.
ATCTTATGAACACTTTTTTTTATTATGCATATATATGCCCATATAGATACTCAATACAAGTATCCACAGAGAAAAATCACACGTTGTGGGATCCAACACAGGCGTAAACACCAAATTTCTAAAATATAGTACGGACCTAAGAATGCTACACTAATCAAAACTAACCTATCGTAGGACATCGTCCCAAACTCGTAGGACCAGTCCTCTGATATATATCCTAAAGACCAAATTGTGTTCAAGTTGATTTAGTAGATTTCTATAAAACCCCAAATTATAGTCAACAAGAACACCATAACAACCATATTCATAAATGCAAAACTGACATAACCTATACAGCGACTAACACACACACACTTACATCTGACTCGATCGATTATACCTAACCGCAAATTATGAGTCATGTAAATGGGGTTGCTTAAATGCCCAATATATCACATATCATATCAACATACATACCTAAGAGCTGTTATAACTCGTTTCTAAATTACATTTTTCAGATAAATTCTAATCAAAAAAAAATGTCGAATGGGACCAGTAGTACAAAATTGTTCTATCGATGGACAACAGATTTAAATAGAGCATATCCAAAGTGAACAATCAGTAGTAATCTCGTAGCCAGTTCTCAATAAGCTAAACCATAGACCACAGTATAAACTAAAATAAATATAAGAGTTATTAACAAGAAAGGGAAATTATTGTAGCAAGCCTTTTATCCTAAATTGATCCGACAGTGGACAACAGATTTATATAGAAGCATATCCAAGGTGGAACAACCAGGCAGATTTAATTGAGCAACGCTACAACCTAACACTAAATGTGCTAATAATGATTACATATTGGGTACCATGAACATAATTCAACTGATCATCAGATTTGCATCTGATTCACTAGAAGGTATACACAAGGGTACATAATTGAATAGTTGACATAACAGAAGTTAACTCATTCTGGGATTCTCTAACTATAGCTATAGCTACAACAGATTTATGAGAATAGCCAGGAAAAGCTAACCAATATTTCGGAATCATCTCTCATGAAATAAATCAAGAAGTCACATATTAATAACTCTTATAAATAAATCCAACTAAGGAAATACTAGAGAACAAGTAAATCAATTTCTAGAGAAACTGCAGATTAAGGAAATGTTCCCTAGTCACTCACTGAGAACAGGATATTGATCCTGACTCTAAGTTACGTACGAACCAAAAAAGATGAGTTTCTCGGAAAGATGATGCTCAACACAATAATCCCTTGGTGCATACAAAAGTTATATTTCTATGGGAGTGATATTCAAGAAGTTACCATTATTATCAGAACAACAAAATAGTAAAGCGAAATAATAATAAGTATACAATAAACAGACAAGTTTAAACCTAAGTCTCTTCAGAATGATCATAAACTGAAAATTGAATAAGAATACCTAGTGCATGATTAAAATGATGATTAAACATTCTATCATAAAGATTCAGCATCTGAACTAATTAAGGTATGGCTTGGAACTAGGCAACTGTGAGTAATGAAATCTGCTTCCTATCAGGTGCACAGTCAATAAGCAGCAAGTCTCGAATCCACGTATTTGCATAGCCAAGCCAGGCAAACCATTTTCCTAAGAAATATTCAATACGATAAATAACGAAATGGTTTCATAGTCTTTATCATAAATTTTATCTCAATTAACTTAATCGCATATTTGACAAATGGGGTATAACTTTGGACTCACACTGTATACTCAAATTGTATTTACCAAAACAAATATCGCGATAACTTCTTTAGACCACAAGAAGCTAATGTATCAAGGAATCATACTAAGCATTTTAATAACTTTCCAGTAGAACTACAAAATCAAACACAACACCAGATAAACATAATCTAAACCTATTATGTAGATACACTAATCTACAAATGATGACATATATAAGCATAATCACATACAAGGTGTTACAGTTCCATACCAGTTCAATAACAAGTCAAATTAAGCTAAATCTCAATACTAAAACTAATGTCATCTAAGATACATTGAATATGAAAAGCTAAAAATATTACTATAATGGATAAAACATAGTGTTCCTATCTGGTGACTAAAATCAAAATCCAGTCATTGACCAATCGAGTATTCCTGAAATTTAGAAAGAGGAATTAACTTAATCAATAATGTTAAGTTAATCTTCTTCTTCTGATGATGAAGATTCTAAGTCGTTGACAGTATTATCTGGTAGTAAGTCCTTCATATGAAATCGACCAAGTTTTCTATTGGACGATCTATCTTTTAATTCATATATTAAAGGAGAGATTACTTTACTGACAACACATGGGACATATTTCTGACAAAATTTGGCAGAAATAGCATCACCTTTACTAGACTTAACGAAATTATGTTTCAATACCCGATCACCAACAAAGAATCGCAAATCTCTTTTCCTCGAATTATATTGACTCTGTGACTTAAGGTAAGAAGATAAGAAGATTTTAACTTCTTCCTGATGTCTGCAAATATTGGGGGTAAAGTCTGAAGATCATCTAAACGATGGAGTTTCTCAGAGATCTGAGGGAGATTTGTGGAATTGTCCGAAATTAAACCAAAATAATCACCAGACAAAGCAATATTTCTACAAAAATTCAAATAAGCTGGAGAACATTGAGTAACTTCATGGACCGAAGTTCTTATGGCTTGAGCTATTGAGTGAATATACTGGTCCCAAGCTCTGTGATCTGGATAAGTGTATGATCTAAGGGCTGTTACAATACTGCGGTTCACTCGCTCACTATGATTAGCTTGCGGATGGTATGCAGCATTATAAAAGATCTTCTGAACTTTGTATTTAGTTAGAAGGTCTTTGAAAGCCTTAGACACAAATTGATGACCATTGTCACAAGACACAATTTGGGGAACACCAAACAACAAAAAGACTTTTTCCTCCAAATATTTCACAGTGGCAGGGACAGTGGCATTACGAAGAGGAAAAACTAGTGGAAATTTAGTAAAGTAGTCTACAACCACCAAACAATAGGTATAGCCATTGTAACTACGAGGATATGGTCCAATCAGATCCATAGATATCATCTGCCATGGGAAGTCAATGTTCCTGAAAGTACCCATTAATCCAGCTTGTGGCATAGTACTGGGCTTACAAGTAGCACAAACTTTGCATCTAGATATATATTTCTTAATATAGTTGCGCATGCCAGGCCAATAATATAATTCTGCTATCCTACTAAATGTTTTATAAGAACCAAAATGACCAGATGTCACATTATCATGAAACGTACGAAGAATTTCATCCCTGTTTGCTGTTGGGACGACAATTTTCCAATCAGACATATTAGACAAAGCTTCCACTGAACTCACAACATGCTTGTAAAGGATATTATTTTCCACTTTAAAATCAGGATACTGATCAGGTTCTTGGGTAACCCTTTCCAACATTTTCTGATACCATACATTCGGAACTAAAGTGGATAAGTCAAGAAGATTGACATCAAACGTTCGAGACAAAGCATCAGCCACTACAACACCATTTGCCTTACGATGGACAATGGTATAGTCAAATGCTGACAACTTACAAACCCAGCGGGACAAACGTTGGGATGGGTTACGCATAGAATGCATCCAGAGTAACGAACTATGATCAGTAATAAGAGTACACTTACGACCTTCTAAATAGTAACGGAAAGCCTCCAAGCCATGAATAATAGCAAGGAATTCACGCTCTGTAGTGGAATAATTTTTCTGAGCATTATTGAGCTTCTTACTAGTATATGCTATGGGGTGTTCAGAACCATCTTTCATTTGAAAGAGTACACCACCTGAGGCGGTATTTGAACAATCAGTCATGAGGTAGAAATGTTCACTAAAATCAGGTGACGTCATGACAGGAGCACTGGTAAGAGCTTCTTTAATGCGATGAAAAGCATCATCAGCTTCAGGAGTCAAGGTGATAGTCTGGCCCTTTTTCCTATTCTTAAGGAGGTCAGTAAGGGGTGATAATAAAGTACAATAAGAAGGCACAAATCGACGATAGTAACCACACATTCCCAAGATCCTACATAATTGGGTAGTAGTTTTAGGAATGGGGAAGTCCTTAATAGCGGTTACTTTATCAGGGTCTGTTCTCAAACCTTGATTATCAACAACATATCCTAAGAATTTCAAATTAGGACGACAAAAATTACATTTCTCTAAATCAACAGTGAGATTAGCCTCTTTAAGGCGTGAAAATAATTTCTCCAATATCTCAATATGTGAGGAAAAATCAGGAGTAACAACTGTGATGTCATCTAAATAATAGAATACAAATGGTTCAAGTTGTGGACCAATAACCAAGTCCATTAAACGACACATTGTTTGAGGAGCTGAAACTAGACCGAAAGGCATTGTGACAAATTGAAATAAACCTTTACCACTGACAGCAAAAGCAGTATACTTCTTACTCTCTTCACTTAACGGAATTTGTAAGAAGGCTTTGGATAAATCAATAGAAGAGATATATTTGGCATTCTAGAGTTTGCTCAAAATTATATCTATCTGAGAAAATTCCAGTTTAAGACTGGAGGGGATAACCTACGATCAAGCAAACCCTACGAGTCAACTGAAGGGTTGCTAACAATTACTCTTTCCCTTACGACTTCGGTTTGCGTGCTGGCCTCCGGTTGGAAGTGTTTCTTCCCTCCTGGGAGGGTGTGTTCGAGCTGCTGGCGGGTATTGGACTTGAAGCTCTACAGCTACGGTCATATTCCCTGATGGGCTGCTGTATGAGGAACGCTCAGGGTACGAGCCTCTACATGCTCGTTTCCCAAACACTTAAAACAGTTACGTTTAAGTGTATTTTCTCTACCACAACCGTGGCAGAAAATCCGTGTTTGGGGTCTGGTACAATCACTAAATGCGTGACCAACCTCCTGACAATTCCAGCAAGAAAAAGAATAAGTAGTCACAGACACAATCGGTGTATGGGGTCTAGATTCCCAAGAACGATTTCTCGAGGAGTGAGAGTTAAATCCAGCACCAGAATTAGATGTAGTAGGAGGATGAAAAGACGGTTGAAAACGGAGGATGAAACGGTTAGAGGACACTCTACACTTATCTGTCAGGTCTTCTATAGTGGCTATATCCACCAGTGCCAATTGGGCATGGTAAAAAGGTAGCAAACACTTTAAAATTATTTTTATTTTCGAACTATCCGTTAAAGGAGTGTCTAATCGACTACACATGCCTAACATAGTGTTGATAAACATGGTCACTGATTCTCCAGGTTTCTGCTTGTGGTTCTTGATCTCGTCTAAGAGATCAGTTTGGAAAGAATAAGGCAGAAAATCTGATTTTAATTTCTGAGCCAAATCAGTCCAAGTGGTAAAGCTACCACGGTTGTTCATAAACCAAATAAAAGCATGGCCTGTAAATAATTCAGCAGAAGCTGAAAAAAAATCCTCCTCGCTCACACCTCTTGAAACACGAAGACATTCTACCCTATCCAAAAATGAAATAACTTGGTCATAATGACCTTCACCAGAAAACGAAACTCCCCACAGACTTGGGATGTAACAAGGAATTAGTGGCTTGAACCGAAGAAACAGGAGTGGACGTGGCTATAGGATTTACTCGAGAATCGAGTTCACCTTCTAGACTGAGAATCCTAATGGACATAGAGCGTTTGTAAAGTTGTTGCTCCTCATCTGAGCAACATAATAAGTGGACACGACCAGAGATATGAGCAAGACGTAAAATGTATCTAGAATACATGCTATCATAGACAGTCCCTCTAAAATTATTTATCTTTTGCGTAAGATCCTCTATTGTCTCATTTATTCCTTGTTGTTGTTCCAGGAAAGGAATTGCTGCAGCTGAAATTTGACGGAAACTTCTATTTCCTTGCTCTTGTTTAAGAGCACCACGCAATAGACTGCGTTTTCTATCACATTTAGCGGCTTCTTCAACCTCTATTTCCCTTATCCTCAGCTCATAATCTAACTCCTTAACTAACAAATGCTCTGGCTGAAAGGTACACATGGTGATAGGGAAAATATTAGTAACAATAAACCCAACCCAACAACGACAAACCGAACCCAACCCAACAAACTAACGATGACCCAATAAACCGGCAAGCTGCTAAACCAACGACCTAATAAAACCGACAAACCAAATATAACCGAGATATATATTTGGGGTCGATATTTAAAATAATTTAAGTAAATGTTTAGGTGAAAATAAAAAATTGAAATTTTATTAATTATATATAAGTATAGTATGCAATAATTTAGCAAAACTATAGTATATTGCGGCAGCACCTAAATCAAACCAGTAATGTACCTATATATCAAAAAAAATAAATAAATCATTCAAAATTTTTCAAAAATAAATACCCAGGTATCACCAAACCGATCAGAACGAAATAATGCCAACCAATACCTATTCAAATATTATCCTACTCAAGATTTTCAGTTATAATTTAAATTAAGTTAAAATAGTACCAACGCAGCAATATAAGTGCACTAGTGTATTTTCCAAATAACGTACAAAAGGAACCAAAAATATACCTATCTCTATATAATTACAAAATTTACAACAATGGACCAGATAGATACTTACTAGAAAAGTTTACAACAAAACAGCAAAATAAAAGGTACTGTCTTACTGAAAACTGGGCTCCACGTCGGCAAGCCAAATGTAACGTATGATTTTTCCGTTTGAATGGGGTAGTTTACTTAGTTATGGAAGTTTTATGGAAATAGGCTATCTGGAAATTCAAGAGACTTTATCAGTAGGGCTCAGGGGAGGATTAGGCCAACTTGGATGCCCTAGTAAAACGGTACCTAATGAAATACTTGAATGATAAAGAAAATAAATTAATATAAGGAGTAATGAAAAGAAAGAGAACTACTGACCGAGAAGATATTACTGAGAACGTGAGAACGTATGAGGGCGCCAGGGAAGGATTGAATGAATTCTTCACCGAGTGACTTATATTGCTGCACCTAACTAATACTTTTGATAGATACTATAAAATGGTAGAATAATAAAACATATATTTATGTACAATCAAATTTAATCAAATATGCATACCTATACCCCTATATACAAATTTATACACTAGCTAACCAGTACCTGTCGTACTAGAAGAGTACGCTCCTGTCGACAATGAGATTTACAGTAAAAAAAATAAAAACAAAAAATTTAATTAATTATACCAAGACAGTTATTTGGAATCACAAGTTATCTACCTAAACAAAAATATTATATTGATATTGATCACAGTATTGGTTGACAATCCCGTATCTGACATAAAGTGACAAACCTGAGTACAATACCTGTTAACTGAAATAAATGTTATTAAATAGGAATTATAACCCTAGATATTGTATACAACACCTTAACATATAGCTTGTAATTCCCGGACTATTTTAACCCGCCGTTACACGCGTCTTCTATTCGGACGTGGTTACACGCGTATGAGCGTCGCCCTCACCTACATAAGTTCGACTTATTTCGAAGAAGAATGAATGTCAACATGTATAAATATAAAATGGGTTGTACTCACATATTATAGAAAGTCTCGTATACCAACTTTTTTTAATTAATTTAACAAAACAAAAGTAAAAATAATATACATAGATCAAAAGCAAGTTTTCTTAATTTTCAATTTCAGCAAGCCACTGAAGAAATTAACGTTCTTTACGCGAATTAATTTTACTAAAAATACAAATTAAAATTAACAACTGTTCTGAAGCTATTTCTTTGTGGTATTTATGTAATTAACTATTAATATTTTGTATTTTGATAACGACGTCCGAGGTGGAATTCGAAACGTCAATAAAATCAATTTTTCAAGTTAAATTGTGGCTTATTTTCCAATTAGAATAGGTAAATTTAAAAATGGGTTCTTAATCAGTGGCGCACCTAGAATTTTCCTCTGGGGGGAGGGGGGTTTAGCTTGGGCACCGAAAGTTTTTTGTATTATTTGTGAAAGACAAGTTACATTTTCCTACTTTCTTTTTTATATATTTCTATATGCTCTGGGTGGGCTTTTAACCCCTAAACCCCCCACTCGGTGTGCCACTGTTCCTAACCTAATCCAAACAATAATATTTTAATTAAACCTACCTAAATATTAAATAAAAACCTAAAAGTTTCTTTGAGATAACAGAAACGTGATTTCACCGTGATTGCACGCGCAGTGAGGAATTCCCTCACTTGAAGAGGGATGTCTCTTCTTTCAACTATCACACAGCACACTGACCGCCAGAAATATTCTATAACTTTTTCATACCCTCTCATGAACCATGCTAAAGGCATTCCTGGGTGCTTAAGGTTATCGTATTAGTTTACACAATTTCATTGGTTATAAACAAATATGGTGAGGGATTCCCTCATAGCGCGTGTAATGGCGGGTTAAAAGAATGATACGAACAGTAAAAGATAAAATTTGTTGAAAAAATTATTGAATATTATAAGGTTAATTGATTTTAGAAAAATGAATTTATATGATTATTAAAGTTATTTATAAGTTATTGGAAAAAAGTATTAAAATTGCAAGAAATTATTTAAAAGAATTGAAAATGTAATTTTTATAATAAAAACCTGCCGCTTCTACAAAAGTAGGGACTGTGGCTTCTCCAAACTACTGGAGAGGTTGATGGTGGGAGAGCCAGGTAGGTATCCTACGGTTTTCCAATCCTAGGGAGATACTCAACCACAATACGGATGTCCGACGAGGAGGTGCTTACAAGTACTGGTAAAAATCAATGTCGATTCCAAAAAAAACAAACCGAAATTAATCCTGATCCACCAAAAGAAACCCAAAAATGATTGATTATTCCATTTCCAAAAAAAAACAAAACCGTGACTTAATCTTCTTTTTCTCCAGTGGCTAAAATAATAAAAAAAACCTTGATCAGCTGATTGTCCTTGCGTACACAAGAAACAGGGCCTCGACAAAACCGGTATACCACCTTATCAGAACTTGACAGAGAAAAAATCTAAGTAAAAAATGAAGTTTGATGTACATGCTTGAAGTGCCATTGACCTTGATTATCCTTGACTGGAAAAAGCCTTTTTAACCGAATATAAGGACGTATTTGAACAAGTAAATATGGATCTTGTCATCCAGATTACTCTATGGGATATATAAAGGAGAGAATGAAAATGATCATTGATTCCAAACTTATTTTGAACCGGAAATATAATGAAATATTTTTTTTATCTGTAGAAACATAAGTGCAAAGTATTGTGCAAAGTAAGTGCAAAGAAACATAAGTATTGAAGTATTGCAAATATGATGATTGAAGAATAATAATTCATATAAATATAATATATGTAAGATATTGAAAATAAATAAAGGGCTATTTTTTCAAGGAAAAAACATAGCTACGAGACATTTCTATAATACATATTGTTCTTCAAAAAAGTATTGGAAACAAAAACTCTTCTCCTCAAAACACTTCACAAAACCCAAAACAAAATAACTCCTTCCAACATAAACTAATCTTCTACTAAAATATTTCAACCAAAAGGTAAATTCTTACAATGGCCACTGGAGACTTGTTGATTCAACAAAAGCCGAGATTTAAGTGACGACCAGCTCTTCCTGTTGCAATGACAAACACGTCAGCCGGAAGCCGTATCGACACACGAACCAACTTCTAGATTCCGAATTCCCCAAAAAGTCACCAACTTTGTCGTCGATCACCTGCAACTTCATATACAAGTGTCTGTAAAGATGGTTGCATACCTAGTGGGAGTTGCTTTTCCTAATAAATATTTTGAAATGCATATTTTAAAGTGACGATGAGGATCACTCATCGTTACACTGTGTGCCCCAACTTTTATCTAAATACCTTTTTTGCATCTCTTACGGTTAGTAGGTTAATCCTGACATTGCCATCGTCATTGCTCTTGAGAAACATCCCGGCTTATCTTCAGTCCCATGGGAAGTCGTGTCATCTAGGATTGGCCTCTATCTGTTGAAAATGCCGTGAAGGGTCTAGGGTCCAGATAAAGCGTCTAAGATTTCTTCTATACATGGTAGTGGAAATCTGTCGTTTTCTATTTTATGATTTAGTTGTCTATAGTCTATTACTACTCTCCATTTTTTCATTCCCTGGTTATCACTTTTCTTTGGTACTATAAGTAATGGTGATGAGTATTCCGATACTGCGTTTTCAATGATTCTGTTAAGTTGGTAGATTGGCATGATACGTTGCAAAGTTGGTATGTCGAGTTGAAACACTGACTCTAACTTATAACTTTATTTATGATTTACAACATCCATCAACATAAGGTTACTAAGATGTTGTTTCGCGGGGTAGTCCTTCAGGACACCCTTTTTACATGACTGCTAACTAGCATAGTAACGATCTTAATCTTAATATGAATAATAACAATACTATAATGCCAGTATTAATCCCTCTGTGGGCTATTTATATCTTCTTATAATTCGGACTTTGAAAAATAGACGATACGTGAGTCTCTGCGAGGTTACACAAACAAACTCCGTCGATCAACCTTCGTTTTGTTTGCGTATGTAGAAACAGCATTTTTTGTAACAACCTAATTACTTAAATTATATACATTTTTTAGATACATATTATATTATACAGTAAGGGTTTTTTCCCTTACTGTACACCTCCCATCGGGAAAAAAATAAAAGCAATGGAAAATCTTTGCTCTTCATTTTTACGTCCGCCCGTTTGGTGTCAATTACCTATATAGCTTGTTTTTAACGAACACAACACAAAAAAAAATCGTTTACAAGTATTAATTCCGTGAGTATTAAGTAGTCTCCTTTCTATTTTCACTTAGTCAATTTTCACTTTACACTTTGCACTATTGGTTACCCTTGTACCTATTATTTATCTAATCAGTATACAGCTTAACGTTGTTCTTATGAATTACTAAGTGTTTATTGTTTTTATTTATGATAACATTAGGTGCTCTATCTTCAATAACTGTATATGGGCCTGAAAACAAAGGATCTAGTTTTGAAGTTGACTCTTTCCTAACTAATACCTTGTCTCCTTGTTTATATGTTACGGTGCTTGTCTTGGCATCGTATCTTGCTCTACTAACTTGTTTTGCACTTGTTAGCGTCTCTCTGGCATCTTTAGTTGCTGTTTGAAGTCTGTATTTTAGCTCTAAGAGGTAGTCGTCAAAATTGTATCGTGGTTCCACCTCGTTCTGTAGATTTGTTGACAGTCTACAGGTTTTCCCGAATACCAATCCAAACGGTGTGTAACCTGTTGCTGAATGTACTGAAGTGTTATATGCAAAGCAATAATATTATACCCATGTACTCCAACTTGTCGGGAATTTTGACAGTTTTATTCTCAGATACGCATTTAAATGTTTATGAGTATTCTCTAACGCTCCAATTGTCTCGTGGTCATATGCTGCGAAGTTTACTCTGTACGCGAACTCTGTGCCTTGGTCTGTTACAATCCTTCTGGGTACTCCATACCTCAAAATGAAATTTTCTACCAACGATTTGGCTACTGTTTCGGCTTCTTTATTCCTTATTACATATTATATCCTTCTATGTATTTGCTTAACTCGCATTGTAATGTCAATATATATTTGTTTCCATTGTCATCTTCCTCAAGTGGGCCTACCAAGTCTATGAATATCGTGTCAAATGCGCTGGTGGCGGTCGATGTGATATTCATGGGTTGTCTGTTTATTTTCGAGTGCTTATGCCTTTGGCATGGTACTAAATGTGCGAAATGTGACCTAGGACTTCCGGTTTTATAAATGCGATCAGAAGTACTGTTTTAAAGTCACCGGAATAGTACACGTCGATGATTAAGAGCACATATATAGCAGATATAGTATGTCCACTTTTTGCTGATTTTAAGATAACATTTTAAAAATATTCAGTAGGGTCATATGAATGTTCTGCATAATTATTGTAAGTCCAGAATGATTGTAAATATGTTAAACGGCCTTGCCAATAGTATTTCCCATTTGTACTAAAAACCGACTTGCACAGATATTTTATGTCCGTTTGGAAGTGCACAAACATAGTATGTTTTGGGACATTCAATGTTAGTGCTCACGCGATCAAACTTATCATGGCTGTAAATATTATTTGACCGGACATGCAGTAACATGCGTCTTATGTTGTATGTCCATACACATTTTCAAAAAAAAAATATTTTTTAACCCAATAATACATAATATTTTAAAAAATATCTACATTAAGCTAATAATGATACCCGAACTTATTACCCAAACATTATGATATATCGGTATATCAGCAGTATCAAACAAAAAGTAACGCGAAAACTTCAAAACGTTCTCCTCAACAATTAAGATATTTGGACATACTATGTCTGCGCTCTTAACCATCGACGTGATATATTATTCGACGCTACTTCGCAAGATAAGAACAAATATATGCTTTCGGTTTCATGACTGTCTGTTCATCTGTCTTGCGTCCGCGAATACAGCTCCTCCATTATTAATATAGATAGAATAACAAATAAGATGTCAAATGAAAGCTTATAACCCAAGGATGGTACTAAGGATCAGAAATTTGACATCGGATTTCCGGTTTTAGAGTGCAACTGTATGAACTGTTCTAAAGTCACCGAAATAGTATAAGCGGTATATCATTCGACGCGCCTTAGCAAGATGAAAACAAATTTTGGTTTTGGATTTTATATCATTTCCGCTTAAAAAGTTCTAACCAGAAGTGTTGTTATAGTCGCAGAAATAATACATGTAACACATCAATTGAAATATTGAAAAGTTGGGTTTTAATCTTTAGTTCCTGTTTTGAAGTCATTTCTGTTTAAATAATGATGATCCAAAGTTTAGCCAAAATGACTCAAAATTAGTAAAATCGTATATCAATCGATGCAAAGTTACACCAAGCGTTAAATTTATCGTCTTCCAGTTCTACTTTCGATTACTTTGGGTGAAAACCTAGAACTTACGAAGTCGAATTACTTGTTTTACTAACGAATTTAACCCTAGGATGTATAAGAAAATATTTCTACGTTATGGCATAACATGAGTCTCGCAGACTTGCTATGTAAATAAAGTACTAAAATAGATAATATTTTCTTTAATAGTTGTCTAATATTTATTTAATATTCCTTTTTCTACAACCGTGTTAAAAATGCAATTTTTAGCACTCCATACGAGCATTAAAAATACTACTTTAAGGCACTAGTGCTTTAAAATGTTTATGGCACTGCAGTTCATATTGACGGTATAGGCAATTTTGATGTAATGTCAAAAAAATATAAAAATAGAATGTCAGTCAAGTTCAAGTAAAAGTTTTTGTAGATATTGTCCTGTAATTACGTTCGTAGAAAAAATATTGTATGATATGCATGTTAAAAAGTACATTTTTAAGGCACTCATGTGAAACTTTCACATGCGTGCCTTAAACGTGTACTTTTAACACTTATATCATAAATAACTATTATTTATTATGATATAATATTTTAAGCATAAATATATTTACTCTTCTGACTCTTCTGACAAATTTGTGTGCTCATTCTTCCAATGTGTGAAGGGCACTCACTCGGAACATCTCCTTTTATTTTCTATAAGCCAAATATGTATATCCCTAAATTTTCTTGAGGCAACTCGATAAAATTACCCATATGTCTTCGGATGGTTATTGTAAGTTTAGAGTTTCCAGCTCTTCTTTTTGTAAATGGTAAAACTAACTTATTTAATAATCTTTGAGAAAGTATCTTCTTTATTTGTTTTTCCTGATTCAGCAAAATGTTGATCTTAAGTTGTATAAAGGAGAAACGCGTTAAAAATTGCTACAACCATAATGTTGTACCAAACAGTAAGGTATTATTCGTTCCATTTGATCAACCCCACCTTTTGTTTTGTTGTAAAATTTGATAATTTCGGACTTCTTTGCTGGACTCTTAATATCTGCAGATTGATTATGTTGCATTGACCTAATAATGACAGCTTTATTTTTTTGGCACGTAACTTACCAAAGTCAAATTATCATTGAATCTAAACATATAGGAAAAACGCATCTTTCTTTTGAAGCTTGAAATTCGTAGCAAATTTCTTTAATTATTTTTCGTAATGTCCCATCACAAGTTATTTCTGTAGACAGTAAATGTTGTGTTAAAGGGATTCTAGTAAAAAACTTGTCAATTGTCAAGCTGCGACCAGAATTGTTTATGGAAGCGGCCAAGGACCTTACAAGACTTTCTCCTACATTTTGTTGAATATTTTCACCAGGTTGACGAACTAAGTATATCTGCGCATCAACTGCATATCTTGTTTCACTTTCACAAAGCCAAAAAAATTTAATGCCGCATTTTGCAGGTTTCGATGGCATGCATTGAATAAAATTACAACGACCTCTAAATGCAAGTAACTGTTCGTCAATGTTTACATTCAATTCTGCTACCATTACTGTTCGGCACTGTTTCACAAACAACTCCCATACATATCGGACATAAGTAAATTTTACAGTTTCCAACCTAGTTGAACGCGTTCATGGGTCGCCAAATCGGATGAATCGTCTTTATTTTCAAAACAATTTACTGCCATTGTAGCTTTATACAGTGGGTTTGAGGATTTATCTAAGAACAAGTCTCTGACAGGGGTATTCCACTTCTGCTCAACACCAGCCAGTAGCAGCAAGCCAAAAAATGCTTTTATTTCGTCCTGTTCAATTTTTGGCCATTAGACTATTAAGGATCTGTTTTTAGGTAGATGTGAGAGGTGGCATTCAGATTTTTGCGGATAAAGTTAGGTGATAACTTCGTTAATAATAATTGATTTATGCTCCTTCTCAAATATGCCCGGAACATTAATAAAAAAAATAAAATATTTAAAAATTTCAAAAATTTTCGTTTGTTTTATACTTTTTTTTGCTTATAACTTAAAAACTATTTATTTTAGAACAAAGTCGTAGGTATAGTAATAAAACAAAGATTATTAAATTTTCTATCAGATGCGATTGGTTAAAAATGTCTTAATTTATCACCCTTGCTTCAAAATAGCAATAAATATAAAATAAGGGGCAAAACAAGCCTGTCCTTATTCAATGATGTTCCATCACTTAAGTTACACTTGGAACCTTCCTAATTCGCTTAGAAAATTTTTGTAATGTGCTAAAACCGTACACCATAATTCATTAAAATTGACTAACTAGATTTTGCATGATAATTTTGCAATCTAAACTTTTTTTTTAAAATTAAAATTTTTTAAAATCTTGCACAACAGAAACTAGAACATACAAAGATTTGTCAATATTTTTACATATAAAGAAGTACTCCACCTATCTAATGCACTTTACAGGATTGAAATCGGATTATTTGGGCAGCCTCAGCAATGTTTTAAAGTTATAAACAATTTTTTGGCTTATAAACAAATTAGTGCTGTAACCAGGAAGGGTGCTACGGGCTCCTTTATTTAGATGGACTTACCCAAGTTTTTTTTATGTATTTTGACCCGTAGAACACGAATTTTTTGGGTAACAGTAACAGTTAATTACATAACATCGATTTTTCGCAAAATAAAACATTTTTTTGTATTTCTTGGATAATTCTAAGCAAAAAATGCACTTACAAGTTTTTTCGTAGAATGCATAGTTTTCGAGATAAACGCGGTGGAACTTTCAAAAAATCGATAAATTGCAATTTTTGAACGCGAATAACGTTTGATTAAAAAATAAAATAGCAATTCTGCTGACAGCATTTGAAACTTTAATAAGGGCCGGTTGTTCGAACGCTAATCAACAATGATCATTATTAAATATTTAATTACTGTCACCAAAACTGTCAATGTCAACTTTGTTTGGGTCGCTGAAAACATAATTAATTACAATTATGAGATTTATTATTAATTGTGTTAATAATTATTGTTATATTAATTGATTATAGTCTCAGAATTGTAATTAATTATGTTTTAACAATTGACATTGACAGTAATTAATTATTTGATAATGATCATTGTTGATTAGCGTTCGAACAACCGGCCCATGTCAAATTATACCGGTTTTAATTATTTGCATTGCTAAAAATTAATTTTTTTATTATTAAACAAAGCTATTTGTTTATAAGCCAAAAAATTATTTATAAATTTAAAACATTGCTGGGGCCCCTTAAATAATACGATTTTAATTCTGTAAAGTGTATTAGGGTAGAGCACCTCTTTATATGTAAAAAAATTAGCCAACTTCCAAATGGTCTACTTTTTGTTCAGAAAGATTTTAAAAAATTTGAACTTTTTTAAAAACATTTAAATTGCAAATTTATTATGCAAAATTTATTAGGTCGATTTTAATAAAATTTGGTACACGATTTAAGTATGTTACAAAGAATTTCCTAAGCGAATTACTAAGGTTCTAAGTGCCACCAAAGTAGTTAAAAAATATTGAATAACAACAGACTTATTTTGCCCCCTTATTTTGTATTTATTGCTATATTGCAGAAAAGGTAATACCTTAAGACATTTTTTACCAGTCGTATATCATGCAAAATTCAATTATCTTTAATTTATTTCTCTACGACTTTGTTTCAAAACGAATCGTTTTAAAGTTATAAGCAAAGAAAGCAGAAAAAAATCGATGTGTTTCAAAATTTTTAAATATTTTAATTTTTTATTAATGCTCCGGGCATATTTGAGAAGGAGCATAAGTCAATTATTATTACTGAAGGTGTCACCTAACTTTATCTGCAAAAATCCGAATGCCACCTCTCACATCCAAAAATAGACGTTTTTTCGCAGATCCTTACTCTGGTCTACATACCTTTCCCTTGGCCTCCAATACTTGGTTGGTTTCTCTATTGGTACATATTTATGCCTTCAACCATTTCAGATTTCAGGTAATAGATAAATATGCTTAATGGGATAGTACCTAAGGATCGCGGTCATTCGCAACAAACCTTTGAAGAACATTAAGTCGATAAGTGTTTCCCGGACTAATTGTATGCATTATAGGGGTATGAACGGAAATTTTTTTTTAGTTTTTTATGAATACTATTTAAATTTTTATATACTAACAAACAATCATACATGTCAAAAACGAATTCCTAAATAGGCAATGATCGAAATGACATTTTACGAAGATGTAAATGTGCGCTTCAGTCTCTTAGACTCACGTTTTGTATCCTAGGGTTAAAAAAATGTTTTTAACAAGTAGACAAATATTATTTTATTATAAATTTAGATTAAAACAATTTATTTAAACGTTAGTAATTATGATTTAAGTGGGTAGACGCAAAATGTTGCTCCAATGCTATTTAAATGCATCCATTTTTTTTTAAATAAATTTAACATATGCTAACAGTAAGCCTAAAGAACACTAAAGCAAGGATCAGTTTCAACGGAACAACTTCTAAGAAGATTAATGTACACAAAGGCGTGAAACAAGGTGACTCTATCTCTTCGATAGTATTTAATCTGATATTGACAATATCAGATATTGACATAATCTGTAATCATGAGGATGACAAACTTGCAAAAAACATTATTACAGATCAACTTCAAATAGTAACATATTCAGATGATTCAGTCATCACAGCGAAGACGAAGATAACACTTGCAGTTGAAAAATTACATAAGGAAGCGAAGAGAATAATAGGACTAGATATAAACCAGCTCACAGCAAAATACATGGCGATAGGGAAAGATGAGCCAACTCAGAAATATCTAATAACACAGAACCATAAATTTGAAACTGTATCCACCTTTAGCTACTTGGTGTAAAAATAGGGAAAACCGGAAAAGAGCGAACAGAGGAAAGAATCCTGAAGGACAGAAAAATAATCTACACGGTAGAAATCTGCTGAGAAGCAATACTCTAAGTAAAATATGAACCTGACTCTTGCTCTTAAGAGGAAACAGTAGCGATCAACAGGTAGCAAAAACGCGTTCCAAGATTGCGGCTGTAATTTTGAATATTTTTTCGAGATATCTGGCACACGTATTCGTAATATAATAAAGAATGGCGGTACAGAGCCCAATTTGAAAAATATATTAATATGTGGAAATTACTCTATAATTAAATAAAATATTTAAAAAAAAACGAGCCTGTACCGCCATTAAGAAAAACAAAAAAAATACACTTTCTTCAAATAAACTTTTTTATCCGATGCCTAGATTTTGTGTCATTTTGGAACTACTAAAATTTTTTATTTCATTAGTAGTTCCAAAATGACACAAAATCTAGGCATCGGATAAAAAAGTTTATTTAAAGAAAGTGTATTTTTTTGTTCTTCTTAATGGCGGTACAGTCTCGTTTTTTTTTAATATTGTATTTAATTACAGAGTAATTTCCACATATTAATATATTTTTCAAATTGGGCTCTGTGCCGCCATTCTTTATTATCTTACGAATACGTGTGCCAAATATCTCGAAAAAATATTCAAAATTATTTACAGCCGCAATCTCGTTTTTATGGGACGTTTGGTCACCCTGGTATAGAGTATAAAGTCGGTAGGTATTTTAAGATAAGTAGGTACACGCCTTTTACAATAAAATAAAAAATATTATATTTAGCAACCCAAACCCAGTCCAGTATAAGGAAATACGATGAACGGATGCAGGTAAAAATATGAACGTGAGTTAGAACAAAGCCAGCCGATGTAGGTCGCCTGTGATCCAAATCCGAGGTTGGTTTTACTTAAAAATTTAACGAAACTGTCGAAAAATCGTAAATTATGCAAAAAAAAAACAATTTAAAATTGTAGAAGTTGAAAATATTACACAAAATATATAAAATAGGTAGGTATAGATCAAATAATCGAAAAAATTGTGCTAACATAATACATGTGCTGTATAAGTAAATACTTATACAGGGTATTTGGTAAAGAATAGGCCATAGATGAATCTTAGATTCCGGAGGTTAAAATAGGTCGATTTAAGCTAACTTAACTTAGTACGAAAGTTGATAATAACCGAAATACAGGGTGTCAAAGTTCAACTTTTATTTGAATATTTCCTAACAGGCATGGGATAATAACACGAAATTTGGTAAGCGGGGTTTTTTTGGGACAAGAAATATATATTCTCCACCAAAAATGATGTATTACCCAGAGGGCGCCACATATGCCTTTCAGCAGCGCTCATTTAATAGGTTAAATTTTTGTTACTACCCACTCTACATACTTTTTTAACCATAACTTTTATTCTCTTAATATTTTTACTTAAAAAATGGATCCTACGTCCTACATGTATCTTGCTACTCAACCATTTTCGAAATAAACGCATTTTAAATCTGCGAGGCAACATAATTTTTTGCATATATCATTGTAGTTACACCCGGAAAATAATTTAATACCATAAAAATTTCCAAAAATGTACCGCACTTCAAATGGAATTTGCGATTCAATGACATATATATGAGAACTGGCACAATTATTATGGTTTCAAAATTATTTTTCTGGTGTAGTTATAGTAGGTAACTACAATGATAGGCAAAAAATTATGTTGTATCGCAGATTTAAAATGCGTTTATCTCAAAAACAAATGAGTTTAGCGAGACAAAAATGTAGGATACCTTTTTTAAGTAAAAACATTTTGAATATTTAGAATAAAAGTTTTTCTCATTTAGATTTCTCATCCCAAAAATCCCCCCCTTACCAAAGGACACAGCACACATCTTATGAAAAATATAATCTGACTCAAATGAAATAAAATTTACATGAATAGATGCGTTTTGAAATTTCAATAATTTGATACCATTGCGCCAACTCTGTATTTTGATTAACAAGAGCGTAAATTGATAAAAATAAATCTAAAATCAAATAGGAATGTACGTGTGTCAAAGAGAGAAAAAAGATCTTGTGATTCGCTGTGATCTTTCTCGAGAGATTAAGGCAGAGGCTTACTCTTATCTTTTCCTTTTATTAAAGGAGGTATAAGTTAAAACTTACTAAGGAAGTAAAACCTCACTCGTAGGTAAATGGTATATAAATTTATTAAAATTTTTATCTAAAATGATCCAAATGACCAATCAGTCCATCATCAGATAGAAAACTTTAGATCCAAAGTAGTTGGAACTAGCTACATAGTTAGGTCAAAAGACCTTAAAATTACAATAATCAGGCCATTTCGGCTACAACAATGTCGACAATAAGTCGATGTTTAAAGAATTTATAAATGTAGTGGTACTATAATGTGGTCTTCATCTTGGCTTCAAACTGACAGACTGAAATAATTTGGTTAGTTGTATGACTTCTAATCGGCTCAAGCTAGTGGTGAATAGACTGCATTCAATAGCAGCTAGACTAATATTATTTATGAATGCCCGTTTTATGGACTTCAAAATGCGATTTCAATAAACTTTAATTACAATTAACGCAATTACAATTAAGCAAAATTAAAATTACAATTAAACTAAAATTACAATTAAGCAAAATTCAGAGTTGACGCAAAGTTTTCAAATTATTGAAATTCCAGGACGCATCTATTCATGTAAATCTTATTTCATTTAAGTGACAAGTGACATTATATTTTTCCATAAGATGTATGCGGTGTCCTTTCGTGTTGTTATCCCATGCCTGCCAAAAACTATTCAAGAATAAATAAAACAAGAATAAAAAACCGCTAAACGCCGTAAAAATGAGTGGCACATACAATTTTCCAGCTACAAAAGAGCTGATATGAAATATTATGTGGCGCGAAAATGTATTTTTATTTTGATGGAAAATAAAATTTTAATGCTCAAAAAAATATTGGCATGACGTCTCCTAATGTTTAAGTATACTTGTCCCTTGGAAAATTATGCGGAAAATTTATTAAAAAAATTTATTAAATAAATTATTTGATTAAAAATAATACCATAAATCGACAGAGGGACAAATTATAAGCAAAATTTGTTATATAAAGTTATTAATATAAATCAATACTTTTTGAGTTATTAAAGACAAAATTTTTTATTTTTTCGAAAAAAAAATGCATTTTTAAATCGTTTTTTTACGTATACCTCAAAAACTATAAGCTTTTACAAAAAAGTTATTATTACTAAAATTGAAGATAATAAAAAATTGAATACATTCCTTACATAAAGAACTAAACCAATGTTGGTTAAAAGTGAGTTATTGGCAATTGAATGTGTATTTTTTTCGACCAGTACTCAAATCTAAGTATTCAAGCTTAAATAACGGGAAAACGATGCAATGTATAAAATATTCCTGCTAAACATTTGCCAAAGTACTTCGGAATACCTATCAAATGAGCTTCAAAACAAGGTAATAGCGTCAAAATTAAGCAAGTTATAATGAAAATAAAAGAACAGTTTCGAATTTTTTAGGAAAAAGTGAAAAATAAAACATACGCCATTTCCACAAAAGTTAAAATTTATAGTAATCCTTACAAAAACTTCTTTATATTAGCATAAGTAATGTTTTCGATAATGACCGGTTTAGAATGCATATTTTTAAAACAAAGATATGATTTAAAAAAATTGTAATTTTTAAAATTATCGTAATTCTTTTGATAATAATTCCAAAAATACTCAATATACGTAAAAAATTATATATAACCCAATTTTAGCTTTTTTTGTGCCAAATATTTTACCTGCTTTACTATATCTATAGGGTAAAAAATAACCGAGATAGAAACATTTAAATCTTAAATTTTGCTGTGGGTACCATGCAACCGGGGTTATTCAACCTTTTATTTTTAAAAAAGTAATGGGTTTAAAAGATTAGGTTCAACGTGCTTAAATATTACTTGGAATTAGCTTTCAAACAGTCTTTAGCTGAAACTGATATCGTAAACACAAACAGAGTTATTAAAAAAAAAACAATAACATTTTTTGGAAAAATTTTTAAAAGATAAATTTTGAAAAAATTTTGGAGCATACATTTTAACGCCATCAACATGTTCGGGGGCTCATTTAATAGATATTTTTAAGTACTTTGACAAATGCAGTGGCGTACTGATAGATCAGCGGGCCCTGGTTCCGGTTGGGATGCGGGCCCACGCCCAAAACAGTCAATAGTAATCATCATATAGTCCATTCTTTCACGGTTTTTGCTCTAAATTTTAAAGAACCGCTTGGATTGACATAAAATTTGGCATACGTATAGCTTACATGTCAAAGAAAAAAAGTGATATTGTCCCGATGTGTGCTTTTGCCCTGGGGGTGACTTTCACCCCATCTTGGGGGTGAAAAAATATATGCCCAAAATAAGTCTGGAAATGGGTATACTGACTAATTTTAAGTAACTTTTGTTCTATAGAGCTTTTTCGCCAAGTCAACATTTTTTGAGTTATTTGCGAGTGAATATGTTCATTTTTCAACAAAATAACCACATTTTTAGACGGTTTTTTGCAAATAACTCAAAAAGTAAGTATTTTGTCGTAAAAAACGTTCTTAGTAAAAATATAGCCTATAAAAAAGTAAAAAAAAAATGGTGTGCGCGTTAGGTCTCTGGATCTCGTAGAACCAGTTATAGCCAATGAAAAATAGATTCATATTTACCAAATTTCAAATAGAATATTTCGACGTGAAATATTCAAAAAATTAAGCACTTTTTGGGGAAAACTGATTATAATTTTTTAAAAGTGTTTCAAAAAAACTTTATTTCTGTTTTTACAAAAAGTTTCTAGCATTAAATTTAAGCAAGTTACGCTCAAAACAAAGTTGGTCCCTTTTGTTTTTGCAAAAAAAAATCGGGAGGACCACCCCCTAATTAGCAACAAATGAAATTAATCGTTACCGCTCCACAAATTATTTTGCTTATATCGTGTTTATATGATCTTTAGTTTCATCGATTCAAAGTGCTTATTTTTGAAAAAATTTGGTTTCAAAGTAAAATTTTTAAAAATTTAAATTTTGAAAAATATGCTTTTTTTCAAAATAACTTAAAAATTGTTAGAGATACCAAAATTCTCGAAAAACAAAAAAAGTCAGATTTGCTTTTCTGAACATCATGTATTTTTTTGTTTTTCTGTTAGGAAAAAATTGATTAAGATTTGGTGTTTCTAAATTTGCATACATTCGTGATCAATGACTCGTTCAACCCCTTTTAACTACAGCCCTTTCAATAATAAGGACTTTGAACCAATGAAACTTAAACACTTTACATAAGTTGTAATGAGATTTCCCCGAAATGTGCTTCATTTTTGGTTATTTCACGTTAAAGTATTCCATTTGGAATTTGACGAATATGAACCTATATTTCATTAGCTATAATTCTGCTTCTACTAGGTGTAGAGACGTGATATGTACACCATTTTTTTTTTAAATTTTTTATAGGCTATATTTTTGCTAAGAATGTTTTTTCGACAAAATTCTTACTATTTGAGTTATTTGCGAAAAACCGTCTAAAAGCATGGTTATTTTGTTGAAAAAATGAACATATTCACTGCCAAATAACTCAAAAAGTATTGACTTAGTGAAAAAACTCTATAGAACAAAAGTTACTTAAAATTAGCCAGTTTATCCATTTCCTGACTTTCTTTGGACGAATATTTTTTCACCCCCAAAGGGGGTGAAAACCACCCCCAGGGCAAAAGCACATATCGGCACAATATCACTTTTTTCTTTGACTTGTTAGCTATGTGTATGTCAAATTTCATGTCAATCCAAGCGGTTTTTTTAAATTTAGAGGTTTTGCAAGATTTTACCGTTAAAGAACGGACTAATATATCATAAAATATTTCATAAAAACTCAAACTAATTTATAGTCCATCTACTTACGGTTTTTGCTGTAAATTTTAAAGAACTGCTCGGATTGAGATGAAATTTGGCATACACATAGCTAACATGTCAAACCAAAAAAAGTGATACCTATTGTGACGATGTGCGCTTCTGACCTAGGGGTGTTTCATCCCTTCTCGGGTGAAAAACATACGTTTAGGATGAGTCCGAAATTTAATAAACTGACTAATTCTAAACCTTTAAGTTCCATAGAGTTTTCTCAATACTTTTCAAGTCAATACTTTTAGAGTACAAGAGTAGAGTACAAGACTTATAGAGTCAATACTTTTCGAGTTATTTGTGACACATTTTTCCAAAAAAAAAAACACGTTTTGAGACAGAAGCGTCATAAGTTTTCGAAACGGACCCTCAGGGAATATAATTGGTGACCTCTGGCTTATATGATCTGTAAGTTTTACCGCTTCAAGTGCTCAATTTTGAAAACAATTTGGTTTTAAATTAACAAAAAAATTATTACTTTTGAGAAAAAAAAATTGTTTTTTCAAAATAACTCAACTTCAAAAATCTCAACTAGTATAAAAAAATATAGGATTTGCTATTCTGAATATTTCGGACTTTTTGTTTTCCTGAAGACAAAAATTGGTTATAAGATATGTCTGTTCAAATATTGCATACACTCGTGATTAGTGACTCGTTTAAGCCCATTTGACTACAGCCTTTTCAAAAATAAGCAATTTGAACCAACGAGTCTTACATATTTTATAAACAATAAGTAAAGTAATTTGTGAAGCGGTAACGATTAATATCATTTCGGATGATAATAAGAAGGTGATTTTCACGACTATTTTACCAACCAAAAAAAAAAGATAAGTAAATTAATATTCATGCTATCGTTCTTCATACTCACATGATTGATCACTTTACGCCAGCAGTTTTTATAAATAATGAAACTCAAAAATTTTCTACATCCAAAATTCCAGTCATAATTAAAAACCTTAATATTGGAAAACTAACACAGCTTTTAAAAAATGAACATTGGAATAAAATTTGTATGAACAAAATAGATTCTCAAATTGCATAATATGATACATTTATAAATATGTAAGTTAAATAATTTCATACAAACCTCTAGTATATAGGGAGATAAAACGCTTAAATAAAAAAATATGAAAAAAAAACTTTGATAACGGTAGGGCTGATATCTTTTATCAAACGACGAGATTTTCTTAAAAAGAAATTAGTGTCTATATTATAATATTATAGTGTCTAGTTATCCTTACCACTATTGTCTATATTTACAATTTAATGTCAATTTTTAAGAATCACCTAAATACCTCTATATAAATGTAAAGGCTGAATGATGACGATTCTATAAACACCAGTTCGACCCTATTGTATTGGGATTATTGCAATAAAACTTGCAAGGCATATTTATAACTTTGTTTACCTACATCATGCATGAATCGTGCTAATATAAACGTAGTGTTTGAGTTAACACGTGTAGGCCCTGGCGGTTTAGTTGAAACATGGGCTTTGGAAAGCAAAAGCAGGTAAAATATGTAGGGAACCTTACAACAGCATTCCCTGTATTTCAATAAATTTTGGTTTAAAATTTATTTGAGGAATAGTTAGTTATTCTTCGTTTGTACCTACACAAAAATTAAAATCTATTAAGTAGTTACATTTCTTATGTGTGTACTTGTGTAATTCAAAATGCCCCCATGAAATTAGAAACAAAAGAAGAAAAAGGCGCATTAAAGCGGGCACATGCGGGGCCCGGGCCCTGGTCCCGCGGAACCCGCGGAACCATGCTCAGTACGGCCACTGGACAAATGTTTAATAAGTTTATGTTATAAAATGCATCAGTTTCCCGTTATTTCAGCTTGAATATTTAGTTTTTTACTCGCCGAAAAAAATATACATTCAATTACCTATAACTCACTTTTAGTTAACAGTAAGAGGTTTTTGTAGTAAGGGGTTTATTTCATTTTTTATTAGCTTCAATGTTGATAAGAATAACTTTTTTGTAAAAACTTACACTTTTTGTGTTATTGATGAAAAATTGGTTAAAAACATGCATTTTTCTCAAGAAAAATTGAAATCTTTGATCTTTAATAACTCAAAAAGTTTTGATTTAGTTTAATAACTTTATATAACAAATTTTGCTTGAAATTTGTCCCTCTATCAAACTATAGGGTTATTTTTAATAAAATAATTTTCACCCCCGAGAATGGGTGGCATCCACCCCCAGGGTAAAAGCGCAAGTTGGCACCATGTCACCTTTATTCCTTGATATACCCTCTAACCGCTCACCAATTTTCATGCAAATCGATGGAGGTTCAACGAAATCGGAGGTAATAGGTCATATCCACCTTCAGTGACTCCACTAAATGTGATTTGGCATTTCTAGATTTCACTAGTACACTGAACACATTGAATCTGCAAGTGCAAGGCATGAACAAAACATTATCAGAAATGATGAGTTCTAATGCATCATTTAAACTTCAAGCAGTATCTTTTATAGTTGATATTGAAAAGAAAAGGTTTTTTAAGATTTACGAATATTAAAGATCAGATGGAAAAACACCCTAGCCACAGAAATATGGAGCAGAAATTTAGTCAGTAGTATCAGACTTTGATATCCATTTCATAGATTTCAATAAATTTGAAAAGTTGGTCAACTTTATCAATTATCCATTTAATGATACTATTCGTGGCACCTTTGAAACATCCAAACAATTTGCAAAGATATTTATTTGATCCGCATACGTTGGATTCTTTAGGCCAGACTTTAAGAACCTCACAATAACTGTTCAAACGCAAGTCCATAGAGTTAAATATTAGCATAGAGAGAGTGTCATTCAGAGCGAAGTGACGACACCATCTTTTTTATTTGGATTAGTGCTGTTTCACTCTTACGCATAGTAAAGCTGCTACAGTTGTCCTCCTCTTCCGTGCCTATATTCACACTGAATGTCATTATAGATTCTCGATACAATGTGTTAGAAGGAGATGCAGCAAACCAGTCCCTGAGATCTTGTCGTCAGGAAGCGCGGAAGGTAGGCTCCCTCTATGTTAATATATACCTCTATGCGCAAGTCTCATAATGTGTTTTTTAATTTATTATACATAGTTGGAAAAATAAATAAATAAATAAGAATTACTACTTGTGTTTTATTTAGGTATTACTAATATACACTGGCGAGCAATAAAACTGGCCCATCCAGAATTTTAGCGTTCAAAGCCGAATCAAATATTTCAGAATCGGTTTTACTCACATTAAAAATTGTTTAAGATCTCGAAAGCTGAACAAATTGTCTTTCAAAATCAGTGATTGATTTTCTGAGATATTCGCTCTGAGCTTCGCTGGTGTCGCTCCTAGTGGATTATAATTCAACTTTTACCGGTAATTTTTAAATTTATTATTAAATTGATATCGCTTAATATTTACAACGCTAAAAAGTAATTAAATTGTAAAAGATTTTTTTAAGATTTTGCTAATCATTTTGACGTTCTATTGATGAAATATTAATTTCTTACTTCGGATACTTTCACAATTATCGTGTAGATGGCGCTAAGATTAATTTATAATTACATATTACGGAACATTAAAAAACGTAAATTGAGTATTTAAAACGTAAGTATATTTAAGGTAAAAATATATACCACAGCTTTGACCAACTAATATTTTTTATAATTAATGTTTTTAATTTTAATTTTAAATTAATCACTTTGACATTTATGTCAAATTTCCAGTAAACGTTTACAGACTTGTCACTACTGGCGCTCCCGAATTTATAAATATCCCCTCTACGTACGAGCTCACAGCGTATACTGAGATATAGATATTTAACTCACTTTTAACATTAAAATCCTGGATTAAAAGTTTTATTGCTCGCCAATATATTTAAAAAATTTTTAGTCGATAGATAGCCAAAAATTAGAAAGACAGACAGTAGATCTTGAGTCCCACTAAGTTGGCCACCTCTGATTTACAATATGTACAATCAAGATTAACAAGAGTAATTTAAGTCAAATATCTTAACAAATATAAACCTAAAAACAGAATCAAGTCAGTTATTTTTGACTACTATCCTATAATTTACAAATGTCAATAAAACTACAATTAAACAGTCATGCCACCGAAACTTACATAAATAACTTAAAATAACTAACTGGCCTGGATCCCGCGTATCAAAAAAAAAGTTATTAATAGCAAGCTGAAAATTTGTTAATAGCTTAACGCTTAACCTTGTCTACACGGACAAACTTTGATGTACGGGAACACTGGACCAGGTGAAGTTTTAATTGTGAAACAGTTTAAAAATTTAGAACGTTAGAGTACGAAAACGTCCCATGTATTTTGTCGGACAGAACATCCAATTGATTTGTTACACTTTCATTGAACTCTCATGCAAAAATCAGACTGCTATTACTAACCAACATGATTCCTGTAATTTGACATGTTCTTCATGTTCCACTTATTAAAATACCCAGTTGGTTATAAACACCAGTCTGATTTTTGCATGAGAGTTTAATGAAATGGTAACAAATCAATTGGAATTTCTGTCCGACAAAATACATGGAACGCTTTCGTAGTCTGACGTTCCAAATTTTTAACCTGTTCCACAATTAAAACTTCCCCTGTTCCAGTGTTCCCATACATCAAAGTTTGTCCGACTAGACACCGTTAAGCTATTGACAAATTTTCAGTTTGCTATTAATAAACTTTTTACGCGGGATCCAGGTCTATAAATAATGCTGTTTTATGTAAAATAAACATAATTTCATCTTTACACTTATAATTATTAATCAATTTAAATAAATTAGCTTTGCATTATTTGATCAGTAATTTTAATTCTTTATTTAAAAGCAGAAATAGGTTCTCCCTAATAGCGGTTGCGCTTTAATAATTTTATAATAAGCGTAATTTTTGCATTCCATTATATTATGTAACTACGTTATACTTAAAATTTTCAGGCTGGAAATTTGTAGACAAGACTGTGAAGATGATTTTCTAACCGAAAATGGCCAAATGTAAAATTATTTAAAAGTCTACACTTTTTATACGTTTTAATATTACGGCAACATTGCCTGGCTCCGGATTTACCGTGGAGATACCTATTGGAGTATAAAGATGGACTCGATTTGTACGAAACTACGTTTGGCTCAGGAGTGTTAGAAATTTTTAGGCGATATATTTTTTTTCTACAAAACTTTTATTTGCAAAATATGTCAAGTATATATTTTATAATTCATTACGTCATATATCACCTAAGTTTAAATTTGAAAGATGTACTCCTCTAACTCTATCAGAAATCGATGGCTCGGGATGACTGCTTTGTCTAATGGACTGACTTTGCATGAAGGATGTATATATATATATATATATATATATATATGCAAAATAATATACGGGAAATAAACATTCTCACCCTCGTCTGTGCTGCCATCTTGAGAACGTTTTCGCTGTCTACAGCTCATCAGTCAAGCTCTCAGAACAGACGAAGATGTAGAATATTCCTTCCGTATACCCGCGGCCGTAAGACAGCCATGCAGTCCTTATGGGACTAGCGCAATCTGAGTTAGCTAGAAGCAACCTACCTTGCTCGTTTCGGTACGAAACCGATCTGTGCTTCCACTTTGAAGCCACTAGATGTCACCTCGTATTTATTTAAAAATACCTACGGCGTCAAACAAGCAGGAAATAATCGCAACTTTCTACTTTTCAAAAGTATGAAAATAATATGCAAAATAATATACGGGAAATAAACATTCTCACCCTCGTCTGTGCTGCCATCTTGAGAACGTTTTCGCTGTCTACAGCTCATCAGTCAAGCTCTCAAAACAGACGAAGATGTAGAATATTCCTTCCGTATACCCGCGGCCGTAAGACAGCCATGCAGTCCTTATGGGACTAGCGCAATCTGAGTTAGCTAGAAGCAACCTACCTTGCTCGTTTCGGTACGAAACCGATCTGTGCTTCCACTTTGAAGCCACTAGATGTCACCTCGTATTTATTTAAAAATACCTACGGCGTCAAACAAGCAGGAAATAATCGCAACTTTCTACTTTTCAAAAG
This sequence comes from Diabrotica virgifera virgifera, assembly GCF_917563875.1. NCBI lineage: Eukaryota > Metazoa > Arthropoda > Insecta > Coleoptera > Chrysomelidae > Diabrotica > Diabrotica virgifera. The sequence goes on from NC_065445.1 coordinate 158,658,384, forward strand.
TATGAAAATAATATACGGGAAATAAACATTCTCACCCTCGTCTGTGCTGCCATCTTGAGAACGTTTTCGCTGTCTACAGCTCATCAGTCAAGCTCTCAGAACAGACGAAGATGTAGAATATTCCTTCCGTATACCCGCGGCCGTAAGACAGCCATGCAGTCCTTATGGGACTAGCGCAATCTGAGTTAGCTAGAAGCAACCTACCTTGCTCGTTTCGGTACGAAACCGATCTGTGCTTCCACTTTGAAAACACTAGATGTCACCTCGTATTTCTGAGAGCTTGACTGATGAGCTGTAGACAGCGAAAACGTTCTCAAGATGGCAGCACAGACGAGGGTGAGAATGTTTATTTCCCGTATATTATTTTGCATATTATTTTCATACTTTTGAATAGTAGAAAGTTGCGATTATTTCCTGCTTGTTTGACGCCGTAGGTATTTTTAAATAAATACGAGGTGACATCTAGTGGCTTCAAAGTGGAAGCACAGATCGGTTTCGTACCGAAACGAGCAAGGTAGGTTGCTTCTAGCTATCTCATATATATATATATATATATATATATATATATAGAGGGTGTCCCCGAAAATAGTGCGTTCCTTAAAGGTATAGATAGAAGGCACAATGTAGAGCAAAAAAGTCTTATAAAATTTTTTTCTAAATTCAGCCGTTTGACCAAAAAACGAAAATACATATGCAAAATTGAAGTCTGGCAACACCGTGGAACACAAAAGCTAAAGGTTGACACATTTAAAAATAGTAGGTTTGTAGGTCATTTGTATCTGGTAGGTAGTACAGTAAAAAGGTAAATATCAACCAAATGTTTACATTTTTTCACCCCGTCCTCGTCCTCTCACTTCAAACAAACCAAGATATTAATAGCAAAAATGCCACATTATTAAAGCAAGAAATAATTATTTGGCAGGTAGGCACGTACATCTAGGGGTGTCAGTAACCCTAAATCACACATCAAATAGTAAATAAACAAGGGGTTCCATTAGATTAAATTTCCAGTCACAGGTTCTTCTACGCCATGTTGCCAGCTGATTTAAATTAATGAAAATAAAAATTCACTCCTATGGAGTACAATGTAATTTTTCTTTTTTCGAAACGGTTAACTTTAGGAAAAATGTTATAGGACTTTTTTGTTCTAAATTGTGTATTATATCCACACCTTAAAGGAACGCACTATTTTCGGGGACACCCTGTATATATATATATATATATATATATATATATATACAAAATATGCATAAGATGGAATGCAACCACAGACACGTTTTTCTGACATTACTCGTCATCAGTATGGTATATCCAAACAGGAGCAACGCAACCAATTTGTGGCTGTAATGTTAGAAGACCCTCAGCATTCGAGAGCTACAACTAACACATCCACGGAGGAAGCTACAGCTACCTGAGGAAAGTAATGCCAAACGTCCAAAACGTTTCAAAACCAAACAAGGAGAGGCTAACGCGAGTTAATAGATATCGGCATGGCTCGCAACAATGAAAACACAAAATATGCATAAGATGGAATGCAACCACAGACACGTGTTTCTGACTTATTAGTCGTCATCAGTATGGTATAGCCAAACAGAAGCAACGGAACCAATTTGTGGCGGTAATGTTAGAAGACCCTCAGGATTGGAGAGCAACAACTAACACATCCACGGAGGAAGCTACAGCTACCTGAGGAAAGTAATGCCAAACGCCCAAAACGTTTCAAAACCAAACAAGCTGGTAGCTGTAGCTTCCTCCGTGGATGTGTTAGTTGTTTCTCTCGAATCCTGAGGGTCTTTTAACATTACAGCCACAAATTGGTTGCGTTGCTCCTGTTTGGCTATACCATACTGATGACGACTAATAAGTCAGAAACACGTGTCTGTGGTTGCATTCCATCTTATGCATATTTTGTGTTTTCTTTGTTGCGAGCCATGCCGATATCTATTAACTCGTGTTAGCCTCTCCTTGTTTGGTTTTGAAACGTTTTGGACGTTTGGCATTACTTTCCTCAGGTAGCTGTAGCTTCCTCCGTGGATGTGTTAGTTGTAGCTCTCGAATGCTGAGGGTCTTCTAACATTACAGCCACAAATTGGTTGCGTTGCTCCTGTTTGGATATACCATACTGATGACGACTAATGTCAGAAACACGTGTCTGTGGTTGCATTCCATCTTATGCATATTTTGCATATATATATATATATATATATATATATATATATATATATATATATATATATATATACATCCTCCAGACATTGATGCGTCCATACATTTATATATATATATATATATATATATATATATATATATATATATATATATATATATATATATATATATATATATATATATATGTATATATATATATATGTTACACTTGAAGTTTCCGCGGGAGCTATATGTGCTTTCTGTTGTTTTCCGGGTTTGACTCCGCGTTGAATAATTTTGGTTTTGATAAAAACCATTATTTTGACGACGTTTCGGCAAGATCTCACTTGCCGTTGTCAAGTCAAGTAGTTCCGCTTCTCGCTGCTGCTTGAAGTAAACTGAATTTTTACTTACGATACCGTCGCTTATGTAGTTGATCCTGATGCTGCTTGCCCTGCGCGAACTCTGGCTCTTGTTATTGGTCCGGTGTAGGTTGCAGTCGTCGGCGGGATGTTACGCGTGGATGTTGCGGCCTGATTTATTTTGGTCTTTTTCTTCAATACCGTTTTCCAAGTTGTAGGAAGCCGTTGCGCATCATCTCTTTGGTTTAAGCCGTTGGGATTTCTTTCAATTTCTATCGATTCTCTGATTTCCCGTTTTCTTTTTATTTCGATGTTAGCTAACATCGTTGTTTGGTTCAGGTTTATTGTGTGTCCTGTATTTGCGACATGTTGAGCCAGGGATGACGTGGTTTCTCCCCTTTCGATAGCATTTCGGTGTTCTTCTCGTCTTACCTGGATTCTTCGGTTGGTCTGTCCAATGTACGACTTTCCACAATCCCCACACGGAATCTCGTATACACCTTGGCTTTCTAACGATATTTTGGTCTTTGGTGTTGATAAAATAGTTGAGATCTTTCTGTCCGTATCAAATTTCGTTTCTATGTTGTGTTTTCTCAGCACTCTCCCTATTTTCTCTGTCGTACCCTTCACATATGGCAGAATGGTTTTGCCGATCGGCTTATTGTCTTCTGTAGGGTCCTTATCTCTTCTTCGAGCATTTTGAGCTTTTTCGATGTTGTATGTTGAGAAGCCGTTTTTTCTTAACGCTGTTTTCACGTTATGCATTTCTTCATTTTGATGTTCTTGGTCTGTCAGTCTTTCGGATCTTGTAATCAAGGTTTTGATGACTGAATGCAATTGTGCAGGATGGTGGTGTGAAGCAGCATTTAGATATCTATCGGTATGTGTCGGTTTCCTATACACTGTGTGGCCTATGTGTCCGTCTTGTTTCTTTATTATTAACACATCTAAGAATGGAATTTGATCGTTTTCTTCCAGTTCCATGGTAAACTGAATTTTATGGTGGATATTGTTGATGTGTTCTAAAAAAGCCTTTAGTTTTTCTTCTCCGTGGGTCCAGATAATAAAAGTGTCATCCACGTATCTAAGCCACAGTTTGGGTTTGTATTCAGCTGTTTCTATTGCCCGCTGTTCTATTTCCTTCATAAACAAGTTCGCTATTACTGGTGACAGTGGAGAACCCATCGGTGCTCCCTCAATTTGTTTATATCTTTGTTCCTTATAGATGAAATAAGTGTTATTCAAACAGTGTTTGGTTAGGTTTAGTGTATCCGGTGATATTGGATACTTTTTGCTTATGATGTCCAGTGATTCATCTATAGGAACATTCGTGAAAAGTGAGACAACATCGAAGCTGACTAGTGAGCCGGGACATTTGCTAGTCAGCTTCGATGTTGTCTCACTTTTCACGAATGTTCCTATAGATGAATCACTGGACATCATAAGCAAAAAGTATCCAATATCACCGGATACACTAAACCTAACCAAACACTGTTTAAATAACACTTATTTCATCTATAAGGAACAAAGATATAAACAAATTGAGGGAGCACCGATGGGTTCTCCACTGTCACCAGTAATAGCGAACTTGTTTATGAAGGAAATAGAACAGCGGGCAATAGAAACAGCTGAATACAAACCCAAACTGTGGCTTAGATACGTGGATGACACTTTTATTATCTGGACCCACGGAGAAGAAAAACTAAAGGCTTTTTTAGAACACATCAACAATATCCACCGTAAAATTCAGTTTACCATGGAACTGGAAGAAAACGATCAAATTCCATTCTTAGATGTGTTAATAATAAAGAAACAAGACGGACACATAGGCCACACAGTGTATAGGAAACCGACACATACCGATAGATATCTAAATGCTGCTTCACACCACCATCCTGCACAATTGCATTCAGTCATCAAAACCTTGATTACAAGATCCGAAAGACTGACAGACCAAGAACATCAAAATGAAGAAATGCATAACGTGAAAATAGCGTTAAGAAAAAACGGCTTCTCAACATACAACATCGAAAAAGCTCAAAATGCTCGAAGAAGAGATAAGGACCCTACAGAAGACAATAAGCCGATCGGCAAAACCATTCTGCCATATGTGAAGGGTACGACAGAGAAAATAGGGAGAGTGCTGAGAAAACACAACATAGAAACGAAATTTGATACGGACAGAAAGATCTCAACTATTTTACCAACACCAAAGACCAAAATATCGTTAGAAAGCCAAGGTGTATACGAGATTCCGTGTGGGGATTGTGGAAAGTCGTACATTGGACAGACCAACCGAAGAATCCAGGTAAGACGAGAAGAACACCGAAATGCTATCGAAAGGGGAGAAACCACGTCATCCCTGGCTCAACATGTCGCAAATACAGGACACACAATAAACCTGAACCAAACAACGATGTTAGCTAACATCGAAATAAAAAGAAAACGGGAAATCAGAGAATCGATAGAAATTGAAAGAAATCCCAACGGCTTAAACCAAAGAGATGATGCGCAACGGCTTCCTACAACTTGGAAAACGGTATTGAAGAAAAAGACCAAAATAAATCAGGCCGCAACATCCACGCGTAACATCCCGCCGACGACTGCAACCTACACCGGACCAATAACAAGAGCCAGAGTTCGCGCAGGGCAAGCAGCATCAGGATCAACTACATAAGCGACGGTATCGTAAGTAAAAATTCAGTTTACTTCAAGCAGCAGCGAGAAGCGGAACTACTTGACTTGACAACGGCAAGTGAGATCTTGCCGAAACGTCGTCAAAATAATGGTTTTTATCAAAACCAAAATTATTCAACGCGGAGTCAAACCCGGAAAACAACAGAAAGCATATATATATATATATATATATATATATATATATATATATATATATATATATATATACAAAACAGATGAAATAGAGAATGTGGAAAAATCCCCTTACGAACAATTCACACATCCACCATTTCGGGTTGGGAAAAATTTTTTGAATAGAATCAAAGCTCCAACACCAGTTCTTAGAAATGTGTTTCGCCCTCTTCAATATATATATATATATATATATATATATATATATATATATATATATATATATATATATATATATATATATATGGCTCACAAATGATAGGAAGCCCGCTACAACCTGCAGATGAATGGAAGCCCGCGGTTTACGGGGTAAGGGGATTGTAGCACTGTCTTATTCCTACAGTCTTACGAAGCCCACTCGTATAAACGCGTTCACAGTGTATATGGATTACGCATTATACGAAGCCCGACGATGTTGCCATGTTTTAATTTACGTTTAAATAATACGACTGTTCTACGAGATCCTTATATGTGTATATAAGTCGTCATATTGCCTGTTATAAGAAGCCCAATTCGATTCAGCAATCTATACGAAGCATTTTAGAAGAGTCAAGATAGAACGAAAAGATGCATTGTTTCGGAGCAATTCAAACAAGATTATCTTTTTCTAAAACTTTTTTTGTTAGTTTATATACATGTTAAAGTAAAAAGTTCTACTCACAGATTTTGCCGCTAATTGTTTATTATTTGTTTAAACAATAACAATAATTGTTTTGTACAGTGTGTCCAATTAACACGTTGACGGACACTGCGTCAAATGTATAAGCAAGTGTTGTGACACTATATGTATTTTGCAAAGTAGAATAGGGAAAAATTCAACGTATATAGACGTTGTGTCACATTACATCAATGGAAATTAGACGACTATAGACGTTCTGTTCGTCAACGTGAAAAGTTGTGCATGGTCTAAATTAAAAATAGAACCATCAGTTCATTTTTTTAAGCCGTATACGAGATATTATGTCAAAAAATATGAATTTTACTCAAGAGTAAAGTAGCTTTATTATTCAAAATATTAAAAATTGTTATAATGAAAAGTTGTTTGGGATTAAGAACTATATTCTAATATGCCATTTCATCTTTCTAATCAAAAAAAAAAGTTGAATTTTTTTTTTAATTATGGATATACAACATTATTTTCAGTTATTTCAATTATGATAACTCTTTTATTATAGACCAGTAAGGATCTGTGAAAAAACGTCTATTTTTGGATGTGAAAGCTGGCATTCGAATTTTTGCAGATAAAGTAAGGTGATAACTTCGTTAATAATAATTTACTTATGCTCCTTCTCAAATATGCCCGGAACATTAATAAAAAAAATAAAATATTTAAAAATTTCGAAAAACGTCGATTTTTTTCTGTTTTCTTTGCTTATAACTTTAAAACGATTCGTTTTGGAACAAAGTCGTAGAGAAATAAAATAAAGATAATTGAATTTTGTATGATATCCGACTGGTCAAAAATGTCTTAACTTATTACCAATTCTGCAATATAGCAATAAATACAAAATAAGGGGGCAAAATATGCCTGTTGTTATTCAATGTTTTTAACCACTTCGGTGGTACTTAGAACCTTAGTAATTCGCCTAGGAAATTCTTGCTAACAAACTTAAACCATGTACCAAATTTCATTAAAATCGACCTAATAGATTTTGCATAATAAATTTGCAATTTAAATGTTTTTAAAAAAGTTCAAATTTTTTAAAATCTTTCTGAACAAACAGTAGACCATTTAGAAGTTGTCTAATTTTTTTACATATAAAGAGGTACTTTACCTATCTAATACACTTTACAGAATTAAAATCGGATTATTTAAGGGGCCTCAGCAATGTTTTAAACTTATAAACAATTTTTTGGCTTATAAACAAATAGCTTTGTTTAATAATAAAAAATTAATTTTTAGCAATGCAAATAATTAAAACCGGTATAATTTGGTTTAAACTTTCAAATGCTGTCAGCAGAATTGCTATTTTATTTTTTAATCAGAAGTTATTCGCGTTCAAAAATTGCACTTTTTCGATTTTTTGGAAGTTCCACTGCGTTTATCTCGAAAACTATGCATCCTACGAAAAAACTTGTAAGAACATTTTTTGCTTAGATTTACCCAAGAAATATAAAAAAATGTTTTATTTTGCGAAAAATCGATGTTATGTAATTCCTCAAGTTCTTTGTTTATAACAATTTTATTGACATCCGGATCAACTGTTACCCAAAAAAATCGTGTTCCACGGGTCAAAAAATACATAAAAATCTTGGGTAAGTCCATCTAAATAAAGGAGCCCGCAGCACCCCCTCCTGGCCACAGGACTAATTTGTTTAAAAGCCAAAACATTGTTTATAATTTTAAAACATTGCTGAGGCTGCTTAAACAATCCGATTTTAATTCTGTAAAGTGCATTAGATAGGTGGAGTGCTTCTTTATATGTAAAAAAATTGACAAATCTTTGTATATACTAGTTTTTGTTGTGCAAGATTTTAAAAAATTTTAATTTTTTAAAAAAAGTTTAGATTGCAAAATTATTATTCAAAATCTAGTAAGTCAATTTTAATGAAATTTGGCGTACGGTTTTAGCACATTACAAAAATTTTCTAAGCGAATTAGGAAGGTTCCATGTGTAACCTAAGTGATGGAAAATCATTGAATAAAAACAGGCTTGTTTTGCCCCCTTATTTTATATTTATTGCTATTTTGCAGCAAGGGTGATTAATTAATAGATTTTTAACCAATCGCATCTGGTAGAAAATTTAATTACCTTTGTTTTATTCCTATACGAATTTGTTCCAAAATGAATCGTTTTAAAGTTATAAGCAAAAAAAGTAGAAAAAAAAAACGAAATTTTTTGAAATTTTTAAATATTTTATTTTTTTTATTAATGTTCCGGGCATATTTGAGACGGAGAATTAATCAATTATTATTAACGAAGTTATCACCTAACTTTATCCGCAAAAATCTGAATGCCACCTCTCACATCCATCTAAAAACAGATCCTTACTGGTCTATTATTAATTATACGAAAAAAAGTTATCCTTTGTAAAAAGTTCTGCATGGCCAAAGACCTTAAATACAACCATCTTATATCAATTTTGATTAATTTTATACGAGGTATGTCAAAAAAGATAAATTTCGATCAAGAATAAAGTACCTTTATAGTTCAGAATATTTCAATGAGAAGGATGGAATATTGGAAGATGGTTTTAGTGTTGTTCTGAAGCTATTTTCTTGTGGCATTTTTATAATTATTTTGATTGGGAAATAAGCCACAATTAAATTGAAAAAATAATTTTATTAACGTTTCGACGCCCAAATCGGATGTCCTTGTCAAAATACAAAATATTACCGAGTAAATATTAGTAATATTTTATATTTTGACAACGACATCCGATTTGGGCGTCGAAACGCGAATAAAATTATTTTTTCAATTTAATTGTGGCTTATTTCCCAACCAAAGATAGATTCCCAACCTAGCGACCCGGCATTGGTCGCTAGGTAGATTGTTACACGAGTGGTCGCGCGTGAGATTTTCTCTCACATATCCAAATTTTACCTTTTTTTACAAAATAAAGTTTTTAAAACAGTTTTTAAACTTTTTTTATTAACTAATATTAAGAAAAAAGAATGTAACATAATATAGATAATAATATAATAAAATAAAAAGAAATAATCGGAATTAAACCAATATTAATCAATCTCCGTATCTTGATAATTTACGGCACAGCACACAAATATAACAAGAATGCTCTGGAAAAATTGATTGATGACAATTACAATTTTTTTACATTATTTCAGGTTTTAAGTGCCAAAATAAAATTAATTTTTATGTACAGTTCGTAACGCGGGTGGTCGCTTGATGAGAGATTGTCTCACTTGAAGCGCGCTGACTCAACAATTGGGTGATATTAGGTCAACTGAGTCACTATCTAAGCGGACGATTATATTAGATTGTCGAGGGAGGATAGTTACGAGACTAGAAGGAACTACAGAACTTATAATTTCCCAGAAAAAAAATTCTGTGCAATTTTCTGAAACCGTGAGAGAAAATCTCATATAGCGACCACTGGCGGGTTAATTATGGTTTTTAGTTCTAAACAACTTTACATAAGCACAATTTTCAATATTGTGAAAAATAAGGGTATATTATTTAAGTACTCTTGAGCAAATTCATATTTTTTTTATATACCTCGTATAAAATTGACAAAATTTGATATTAGACGGTTGTATTTTAGGTTTTAGACCCTGTAGAACATTTTATAAAGAATAACTGTTTTTCGTAAAATGAATAATAAAAGAGTTTTCCACCTACCTCTACCGAAAGTATACTTTTCCGGACCTGATTGTAGGGAGCAAAGTTGTACTTTTCCTCCCTAGGGAGGAAAAGTAAAAGTGACATCATGGTATTTCATTCATAAAAATATAACTTATTGACGCCCTGTACAATATCTATTTTCTATTACGTAAGTTTGTATACATTTTAACGTTTATTTATAAAACACTCTGTATTTCACAGAATGGTAAAAAACTGTAAATTGTTATTTTAATTTAAGAATGTTTACATTTTTATTTTGACTTATATTTGACAGTTGACAGTTATATTGTACGTACTTATTAGTTTTAGTTCTAATAAATTTTGTTGGTTAGTTACATAAATAAATGAAGTAAAAATGAAAAAATGACTTGTTATTTGAGGAAGGTGGAAAAACCATATGTATAACATGGGAGTAAAGTGCCTTTTCCTCCCTTGAATGATTACTGCCCTCCGCTACGCGTCGGGCAGTAAACTTCATTCTCGGGAGGAAAAGTAGCACTTTCCTCCCTTGTTATACAAATAGCTATATGTATCATAATTGAAATAAACAACTAAAAATAATGTTGATTAGAAAAATTTTCAATTTTTTTTCCATTAGAAGGATGAAATTGCATATCAGAATATAGTTCTTAATTCCAAACAATCATGTTAAATTATATAATTTAAAATAATTTTAAAAATATCGTTGAATTTTGTTTCTATTTTGTTTTTGATTATGCTGAATCCGAATATGGCGTTACAATTTGAAAATGCTTATAAAGAAGCTCTTCGACACTATGTCTGCGTAGCAAGGAACCATATTTGAAACATTTTTATTACAAATTTTACGAAAAAAGTTTATTCTTCATAAATTGCTCTGCATAGTCTAAAATCTAAAACCCAATCATCAGATATCAAGATTTATCAATTTTATACGAGGTATGTCAAAAATACGAATTTTGTTAAAGAGCTTAAATACGAATTTGATATTCCAGAATATCAAAATATGGGTATTATAAAAAGTTGTTGGGAATTAAAAACTATGTTTTATTATAATTACATCATTATACAGTGGAACCTCGATAACTCGGATTAATCGGGACCGCGGCCGATCCGGGTTATCGAAAATCCGGGTTAGCCGGAGAATATAGTAAAAATTAATAAATAACCTCCATTATAATTACAAAAACATGAAATACATATGCACAGTACACATCTAAATTACGTATAGTTGTATAGAGTGTAGAGTTTTGTTCATTTCTTGGTAAAAAACTCAGTCATACTGTAGAGATGTACCGACACCATAATATGGTAGGTCTGGATCCAGCGTACGAAAAAAAAGTTGATAAATAGCAAGCTGAAAATTTGTTATTAGCTTAAGGGTGTCTAGTCGGACAAACATTAATATATGGGACACATAGGGGACACTGGAACAGGGGAAGTTTTAACTGTGGAACAGGTTAAAACTTTGGAACGGTCAGACCACGAAAACGGCACATGTATTTTGTCCGACAGAACAGACTTAAACTCTCCGAACAGAGATTAAACTGTCATGCAAAAATCAGACTGCTATTTATCACCAAATTGGCGTTTTAATGAGTGGAACATGTAGAATATGTCAAATGACAGGAATTATGACAGGTGATAAATAGCAGTCTGATTTTTGCATGAGAGTTTAATCTCTGTTCGGAGAGTTTATGTCTGTTCTGTCGGACAAAACAAATGTGCCATTTTCGTGTTCTGACCGTTCCAAATTTTTGACCTGTTCCACAATTAATACTGCCCCTGTTACAGTGTTCCCATATATCAAAGTTTATCCTACTAGACACCCTTAAGCTATTAACAAATTTTTAGCTTGCTATTAATCAACTTTTTTTTCATACGCGGGATCCAGACCTATGGTATCATAATATCATATTATGATGCTGCAATAAATTTATTTTAAAGATTCGCCTTTATCAATCCTACCTAATGTTTCTAGTTTCTTTTCCATTGTCACTACAACATTTTTACGTTTTGTTACCATTACGTAGACAAAAATCACACAAACACAATCTGAAGCACGATTACAGAACGGAAGTGATTAATACGACTACTACACACAATACGGTTACAAGGAACAATGTTGTTATTTAAGAACAGACTAAGCCCATTGTTTTAAAAAGGAATTTTTAAATAGTCACGTCTATTTTAAACAATGCTAAGACAGTTTGGCATAAATAAAGGAAAAGGAATACAGACAGGTTATCTCTCAAATAATATTTGGCCTACATACATTTTTATTTGATAAAATTGTTAAATTGTTTATTTGTTAAATTTTTGTCTGATGAAAATCGGTCCGGGTTAGCCGGACTTCCGGGTTATCGGGGGCCGACTTATCGGGGTTCCACTGTAATTGAAAAAAAATTCAATGTTTTCTCAAATTACGGATACCCATCATCATTATTTTATTTCAATTATTTCAACTATTTTATTATTAATTTTACGAAAAAAAAGTTATTCTTCATAAAATACTCTATTCTGGTCTAAAGTCCAGATATCAAACCATCAGATATCAAACTTTTTCAATTTTATACGAGGTATGTAAAAAATATGACTTTTGCTTAACAGTTCAGTATGGTTTGTTCAACAGTAAATGGTTGAGTTCAATTAGTGCGGTCGTAAATATTATTAAATTTATCTGACCTGGCCCATTGTTAAGACCCACCCGGAGCGATAAGCAACCGAGGTAGACAGAGTTGGTCTTTTGACAATTAACACTGACTAGACGGTAATCCCATAATAAAGCAAAGAAATTGTACCAGAAAACATATTTAAATTTTACCTGAAACCGGACCTTTTATACTATTATCGGTTATTCCAGGATGTTTATAGTGGTAACTAATTGAACTCGACCATTTACTGTTAAACATACCATACCTTTACAGTTCACAATATCTCATTTAGAAGAATGTAATTGAACAGTGAAACATATTTTGTAATTCCAAACAACTTTCTTTAATAACAATTTTCGATATTGTGAAATCTAAAGGTACTTTACTCTTGAGTGAAATTCATATTTTTTTACATACCTCGCATGTCAAAATGTAAAATCGTATGTAAAACCTCGTATGTAAAATTAATAAAATTTGATATTTGATGGTTGCATCTGAGATCATATACGATGCAGAGTATTTTATAAAGAATAACTTTTTTCGTAAAACTGGTAATAAAAAAGTTATTAATAGGTTCGAAGTTACGCAGACATAATGTTTAAGAGCTAAAAATATTTTTTGTTGAAAATGTATTATTGTTCAAGCTTATTATTAAATTTATTTTAGGTAAGTTTTAGAGAAAACATTTTTGATCACTTTTTATAAACAATTTTTTAGTTGGTAATTTTCGGTTTTTGTATTAGGTACATTTTTGTTATCTTTCTTAATTTTTGTCAAAAAGGAATAGTTTCATTCATAGTTTCATAGTTTCATTTCTAAAATAAAATTATTGAGTAAATTTTAAAAAATACATCAAATGCTTTAAAAAATCACCTATAAAATTGTAAAAAAGTTTTCAAACTTGAGTAATACCGTTTTAAAGTGCTGGTAATTCTGTAAACTACGTTTTTACTTAAAACTTACGTAAAAGTTTTCAAAAATTGCATTTTTGCGTCATCTCATTTGAATTAAATTTTTGGCATTTTTTTGAATGAAACATTGTTTAGATGTTTGAAAGGTAAGTTGTGCAAATTTGAGAGCTTTATAAGAAAAATTTTATTAGTTACACATTTTTAAATAATGTTTAAACATAATTCAGCCCACACCGTACTTATGCCCATACATTTTATTTCTTTTTATTATAACCATAAGATAGCTTAATTGTTCTTCTTTCCAATTAAGCTATCCTTTCTTGTTCCTTCTCTTAATTTCCTTCTTTCTTGTCCAATTTGTAAAATTTTATTTGATCCATTAATTAGAGAAATACACTGAAATAACTCAGCCGTGCACTTCGCTAGTTTACAGTGCGCCAATGTTTGTGAGAAGGGTGACTTTAGCGTTATAAATAAAAAATTATAGAAGCTACAGATTTAATTTTATAAAAATTTTAATCTTATATTTAGGTTTTTTTCAATAGTCTGAATTTTTCAATAGTCAAGTCAGTTTTTTTCTAAAATTTATATTTTCGGGGTTATTTAAAGAAACATCTAATTTCGCAGTTCATTTGTTTAATAAAAAATTAAGTGCCCACTTCTAGAGTAGAACTTTTTAATATGTTGTTTATTAAACATTTCTTAGGGCCATCGGTACATAATTCGCAAATATTTTAAGGCTATCCCTACTTTTTCTGTCTTTACACGGCAAATTACGTGTAGTAAAATTGTCACTGGTATGGATATGTAAACTTTACTTGACAATTTCATCATTAACTGTAAAGATGGTTTTTGAATGTTCTTGGACAACTTTTACTAGTATAATTAATTGCCTTAATTGTTAATTCAGTTAATTAATATGATTATTTCATATTTCCGACCAATAGAAAGCTACAGAAATACAAATTAAATTGATCATTTTTGATAATATCCCATCGTCAAGTGTATTACGTCAGATGCCCTTCGTTGCTGTGAAAAAATACATTCAGTGACATTAATGACAATTACTGTTTTAAAACTTATAAAAGTGATGACTTTCAATCGTCAAATATTTATAACAACTGTGTGTTTAATTGTACTAATTTGTACTTACATAAATAAATTACAATAAAATTTTGGTTTTAAACAGTTTTATTCATGAAATAATCGCAGCAAATTGCAGCTCGATCTCTGAAATTATTATCGAATTGTTTCCCTCGTGCCAGTTGACGTAATTTCACTCCCCTTCGGGTCGTGAAATTAATACTGTCAAAGTGTCACTCGGGAAAAATTCGATAATTTCAGAGCTCTTGTGCAATTACTACTGATAATTTTTTCACTACCTATGTATTCAGTAATAATTTATCTACTGTACAACAAAAGCTAATAATCAATCGAGAAAAGAGGAAAAGTGATTTTTTAATAATATATTGTTACTATGAAACGCTTACAATTTTGAACATCTGTAACAACACAATACTTGGATCACTGAATATATCCTGGTGTATTCTCTGCTTTGGATCTTCCATAAATAATAAACAATAAATAACTTTTTATTAAGTTCACGTCTTAAATCAATTATTTATCAAACACATTATCAATATTATTTAATTAACAACTGAAAATATTCCCAATGCCAGGTCAAATATTTAAAATTGTCACTGTCTGACTGACAATATGCTGGCAATATTCTATTTACTACTGACAAAGATTTGGAAAATATTACCACGGACATTGTGTTCATTTTTTTCAAATCCTGAAAAAAAAAACAATAAATATTTTTGAAAAATTTAAACGCAAAATGAAAGACTAAATTATTACCGAGGGCCGAAAGTCTCTTACAATAAATAAAAAGTTTATTTTGAATGAGATATTTTGAAATTAAAAGTCACACTAAATTTTCTTTTAGTTTTTTAGCCCTGTAACTTATTAAAATAAACATTATAGAAGTTCTCAGGGACTTTCGGCCCTCGCTAATAACGTAATCTCTTATTCTGAGTTTAAAATTTTCAAAAATACTTATTAGTTTTCTCAGAATTCGAAAAAAAAATGAATTCCATTTGAGTAGCATTTCAGCAGAAACTACGTACCCATCCCCTTAATGAAATTAAAAAACATCTATATTGTTTGATTTTTTCCGAAGGGAAAATCTATATGCATTTGTATTAAATATTTTGTATTTGTATTAAATGAGGCGCTCAGAGCAACAGTGGCACAGTCCACAAATTGAGCATTTTTAGATTAATACATCAATAAAAGCAGAAAAATTGGATATATGGTTCAACAGTGGTCTACACAATCTAGCTCTATATTTGGCAAGATGGCACTACATAATGTATTGTTGCCTTGACAAATACTAAAAATACGAATGAAACAGTGGCCTAACCCTCAATAATTGTGTGGCTCAGACCCATCAAACAAGTGTTCATCGTATCAGAATCAGAATAATACGCATAATTCATAAGAATGACTATTTTTAATTTTATAAAGTAATATTTAATAATAATAACTTTAACCCCGTCCTTGACTGAGTGGTAAGATCGCCTACCTTTGGATCGAAAAATCCGAATGGTTGTGAGTTCGAATCTCACCAGGGTCAGAAATGTTTCATTTATTATCAATTAATAAATGAAAATAGTTTCTGTCCTTGTGGGATCGGTACTCACCGGAGGGACCGCAGACGTTCGGATACAGTTAGCGTCTCTTTGCAAAGACAATGACGTCAACTTTGCAAAGTAACAAGACACTTACTCAACACACACACACACTACACATTACACTAGGTACCTAACTGTTAAAAATTACCGTACCTACCATGCCAATGGCCATTAGTTGTCGAGGCATTAACCTTTTTTAAATAAAAAAAAACAATAATTTAATTTGTCATATTAATTTCCTATTTGGTAGCAAATTTTGTGGCTTATTACAAACTAAAATAGTAAATTAGTAATACAAAGTATTAATTTGTATTAATTGTATCAATTAAAATAAATAATTCTTTTGCGATTCAATTTTTAAATCTTTTTTCTGTCGGTATCTTACTGTGTACAGGTAATGCTAAGAATTACCATAATCTGTTCTCGGGAGTCTTTGGTACACAAGATTAATGACGATGAACGACCCAAAAATACGAAAAATGTGCATTGCCAGGTAATAATAAAAATGTTTACAACCTAATCGTACTTTGAGGAATACGCAAAAACGTTGCCAAACTTCAGGGCTTCTTATAATCGGTAGCTCAATGTGGGCTTCCTAACGCTGCTGAACTTCTACAGAGTATATACTTTTTTTCGCAGCGCAAACTGGTGGTAGATACCATGAACTAGGAGTGTATGTTTTGATAATAATTCCAGGCATAAGCAGCCCGGGCTTCGTACTGTTAATCATGATTTCAGAGCTACCTATGGTACATTTCTAAAATTTGTCCGAATATATATGAAGTCCAAGCGTATTTACATGTTCTGAGCTTGGTTAAAATATCGAGAGATGGTGTAAAGTACGTTTTTTGGGGAAATAACTTTAAAGAATTACGAAGCCCGAATCCGGGCTTCGTATGACCGGTGCGATATAGCGTTTTTGGCTTCCTAAAGTCGGAATCCATATATATATATATATATATATATATATATATATATATATATATATATAAAATCAAATATATATATATATATATATTACCTACAAACCTACTATTTTTAAATGTGTCAACCTTTAACTTTTGTGTTCCACGGTGTTGCCAGACTTCAATTTTGCATATGTATTTTCGTTTTTTGGTCAAACGGCTGAATTTAGAAAAAAAATTTATAAGACTTTTTTGCTCTACATTGTGCCTTCTATCTATACCTTTAAGGAACTCACTATTTTCGGGGACACCCTGTATATATATATATATATATATATATATATATAAAAAGGTAGTCCAAGTTTTTTGACTAGTTTGGAAAAAATATATAAATACTTTTTTCTTTTTGGGTGTGGTACTCAAAATAAAATAGGGCTGTGCTAAGGCGTACTATTTATTCTATTCCAAGCTTTCGGAGGCAATTTCCTCCTTTTTCAAGGTTCTACAAAGAAATTACTTGCTAAGTACTCAAAAAGAAATACAAAGTTTTAACTTACCAAGAATGCTAGATTAAGCAAAAAACCGACATACGTTGAAAACGAACTTATTAAATAAAACATTTAAAGTAGTTAAAAAGTTAAAAAAACACTGATTTTATAATTAAAAAATATGAAAACGACATGATGCATGTCGTCTTAAGTCTGGATCAAACCATTTCACGAACAGAAAGAGAGTCAAAAAGCGAGATTTACTGTTTAAATAAGTAGAAAGCTATGAAAAAACTTTTAAAAGTAATATCTATGAAAGGCAGTTGTAACGGATTGCAAATACTACCAACTGTAATACCAACTTAATTTGAGCGGGAAATTTGAAAAAAGTTTTTATTATTCATCAAAAAGAAAACAGTATTTAGCAAATATGTTAAGAAAAAATATACTGAACTAATAATTAACTTGATCAAATAAATAAGAAAATTAAAAGAGATTACTAAGATGCAGAATCAGACTAGTCGAAAGTCAATATATAGTTATAAATTTTACTAAGATTCTGGATCTCAGATCTCTTATTAAGATTGTTGTCATCACTCTTGCTGATATGTACCATCTCCAGGAACGTTCTTTTGAATTTATTACTTTCTCTGGCTAATATTTTAGCATTGTTGAAATCGATCTTATGGTCTAGATTGATTGTATGCTCTGCCAAAGCACACGTAGGTTTATTTAATCTACAGTCGCTTTTATGTGAGATTATTCGACTAGACAAGTGTGTATTTTTATGCCCTTCCTTACATTCCGAAACTAACTATTGAACTTAGTAAAATTTTCAAGGAATTTAAAAACATCAAAATAGCTAACAAAAACATCAAAACTATACGTCAGTTATACAGTAAAATCAAACAACCTTTAACTACATTAGAATGCACAGATGTGGTTTACCGCATTGAATGTACTGAATGTCCAGCATCATATATAGGTGAAACCGGAAGAAACTTGTCTAGTCGAATAATCTCACATAAAAGCGACTGTAGATTAAATAAACCTACGTGTGCTTTGGCAGAGCATACAATCAATCTAGACCATAAGATCGATTTCAACAATGCTAAAATATTATCCAGAGAAAGTAATAAATTCAAAAGAACGTTCCTGGAGATGGTACATATCAGCAAGAGTGATGACAACAATCTTAATAAGAGATCTGAGATCCAGAATCTTAGTAAAATTTGTAACTATATATTGACTTTCGACTAGTCTGATTCTGCATCTTAGTAATCTCTTTTAATTTTCTTATTTATTTGATCAAGTTAATTATTAGTTCAGTATATTTTTTCTTAACATATTTGCTAAATACTGTTTTCTTTTTGATGAATAATAAAAACTTTTTTCAAATTTCCCGCTCAAATTAAGTTGGTATTACAGTTGGTAGTATTTGCAATCCGTTACAACTGCCTTTCATAGATATTACTTTTAAAAGTTTTTTCATAACTTTCTACTTATTTAAACAGTAAATCTCGCTTTTTGACTCTCTTTCTGTTCGTAAAATGGTTTGATCCAGACTTAAGACGACATGCATCATGTCGTTTTCATATTTTTTAATTATAAAATCAGTGTTTTTTAACTTTTTAACTACTTTAAATGTTTTATTTAATAAGTTCGTTTTCAACGTATGTCGGTTTTTTGCTTAATCTAGCATTCTTGGTAAGTTAAAACTTTGTATTTCTTTTTGAGTACTTAGCAAGTAATTTCTTTGTAGAACCTTGAAAAAGGAGGAAATTGCCTCCGAAAGCTTGGAATAGAATAAATAGTACGCCTTAGCACAGCCCTATTTTATTTTGACTACCACACCCAAAAAGAAAAAAGTATTTATATATATATATATGTATATATATATATATATATATATATATATATATATATATATATATATATATATATATATATATATATATATATATATATATATATATATATATATATATATATATAGAAAAGAAAAATCATTGGCAAAAAGCTCGCAATGTGAATGTGAATACAAAATCAACAATATAAAAAAGATGGAATGCAACTGAAGACACGTGTTTCTGACTCATTAGTCGTCATCAGTACAGTATAGCCAAGTTAGAAGATGAAGCAATTTAACTTGGGAAAGGATCACTACAGGAGCAATGTTACCATTTGTAACAACAATGTCAGAAGACCCTGCCTTTCAGGGCTACGATTAACACAGTCACGGACGTAAAGCTACCTGAGGAAAGAAAAGTCAAAACCGTATGAAATAAAGGATGTTAAGTAAACGAGTACAACTATAAATATACAAAAGAAAAATCATTGGCAAAAAGCTGGCAATGTGAATGTGAATACAAAATCAACAATATAAAAAAGATGGAATGCAACTACAGACACGTGTTTCTGACTAATTAGTCGTCATCAATACAGTATAGCCAAGTTAGAAGATGAAGCAATTTAACTTGGGAAAGGATCACTACAGGAGCAATGTTACCATTTGTAACAACAATGTCAGAAGACCCTACCTTTCAGGGCGACAACCAACACAGTCACGGAGGTAAAGCTACCTGAGGAAAGAAAAGCCAAAACCGTATGAAATAAAGGATGTTAAGTAAGCCGAGTACAACTATAAATATAGAAAAGAAAAATCATTGGCAAAAAGCTCGCAATGTGAATGTGAATACAAAATCAACAATATAAAAAAGATGGAATGCAACTGCAGACACGTGTTTCTGACTCATTAGTCGTCATCAGTACAGTATAGCCAAGTTAGAAGATGAAGCAATTTAACTTGGGAAAGGATCACTACAGGATCAATGTTACCATTTGTAACAACAATATCAGAAGACCCTGCCTTTCAGGGCGACGACCAACACAGTCACGGAGGTAAAGCTACCTGAGGAAAGAAAAGCCAAAACCGTATGAAATAAAGGATGTTAAGTAAGCGAGTACAACTATAAATATAGAAAAGAAAATTCATTGGCAAAAAGCTCGCAATGTGAATGTGACTAGAAAATCATATATGTATATATATATATATATATATATATATATATATATATATATATATATATATATATATATATATATATATATAAAGGGTTGTCTACAGCTAATGCCGTTTCCCTTCCGTCAGTCAGGACTTCCATTTTTTTCGATCTTCCCAGTCTCCGTCTTCCAATCCTTTCTTAGACATGGCCTCGTCGACTTCATTTTTCCAAGATCTTTTAGGTCGTCCTCTTCTTCTCGTTCCTCTTGGGCTCCATTCTGCAACCTTGTTTATCCAAGTGTTTTCTGCTCTGCGTACGTGGCCGTACCATTTCAGTCTTATCTCGTCTATATATTGCAGGGCATCTTATTCCACTTGCATTCTTCTCCTTATCTCCTCATTTGTTATTCTGTCTCTTCTGGTGAGACCACAGCATCTTCTCCAGTATTCCATTTCGGTTGCCAGAATGCTTTTTTGGGTTTTTTTGTTTATGACCCAAATTTCTGCGGCATATGTCATGATGCTTCTTACTATTGTCTGGTATATCATTCTTTTTGTTTTTCCCTTGATGTTTTTATTCCAAATTACATTATGGAGTTGTCTGATGCAAGATCTTGTTTGTCCGAATCTACTTTTTATTTCTGCTTCTGTTGTTCCGCTTTTCGACATTATAAAGCCCAAATATTTAAAATTCTTCGTTCCTTTTATTTCAACTTGTTCTTCTACTTCTAAGTTTTTTACGTCTTCTTCCGATATTACTAAGTATTCCGTTTTCTTCATATTTATTTCCAGGCCCACCTTTTTGTATTCCTCTTTTAGTTTTCTTACCATGTAACTGATATCCTCTTCATCTTGCGCCATCACCACCTGATCGTCTGCAAAACACAATGTGTAGAGATAATCGTCCCTTATCGGTATTCCTATACCCCTACACTTTGTCTTCCAAGTTGTTAGTGGCGTGGTTCTAAAAATATTTTAAATAGAGTCGGTGACGTTGGGCATCCCTGTAGTAATCCTTTTGTTGTTTTGAAGTTAGCAAGTACCTTGTTTTCGATTTTTATATTTACTTCATTTCCACTGTACATGTTTTTGATTGCTTTTGTTAGGTTAGGTGGTATCCCTATTTTAGTCATTGCTTTGTACAGTTCTTTCCTTGGCACGGTGTCGTATGCCTTCCTAAGGTCTATAAACGCCATGTGTACATCTTTGTTCTTAGCTCTTTTTTTCTCTATTGTCTGTTGTATTGTATGGATATGATCTAGACATGATTTCCCTGCTGTGAAACCTGCTTGTTCTTCTCCGATTTTACCTTCTATATTTTTCTCTATTTTGTTCCTGAGGATCCTGCCATAGAGTCTTCCATTGTAGCGATGACGCTTATCCCCCTGTAATTTTCGCAATCTTTTCTGTTACCTTTTTTGTATATCGATGTTATGTAGGCTTCCTGCCATTGTTTAGGGATGTCCTCTCCATTTATTGCTCTTTCCATGATTCGGCATATCATTCTTCTTAATTTCTGTGTTCCGTATTTGATTAGTTCCGCCACAATTCCTCCTGTCCTCCAGCTTTATTGTTCTTCATGGAATTTATTGCTTGTTTCATCTCTTTGTCTGTTATGGACTATTTTTTCTTCCTCTGTGGTCATTATTTTTTGTTCGTCTCCATCGATGCTGAATTCTGGTCTTTGCTCTATCAGTAGATTTTTATAGTGGTTCTCCCACTCGTCGTCTGGTATGTATTGTATAAAAGTTTCTCTTTCCTGTTAGCTCGTAATGATTTCACAATTTTCCAGGCTTCTGAACTTCTTGTCCTCCCATATTCTGTTCTATACTTCTACATGACCTTTCCCAATGTTCATTTTTTTCTTTCGTTGTAATAGCCCTAACTTCTCTGTTCTTATCTCTATATTTACGGAGGTCTTGTGGATCTTTTGTGCTTAGGTATTTATGGTATAGTTCTTTTTTTTCTTTTATTTTCTCTAAGATGTGTTCGTGGAATTCCCATTTGTAATTTTTATCTCTTGTATTTTCTATTTCTCCTAGCGCTTCCAGACCTGCTTGTATTATGCTTCCTCTTATGTGTTCGTATGTACTGTTGATATTCTCCTCAAAACGAAATTCCACTAGCTTCTGATCTAATCTTCTTTGGTACAAGTTTCCTATGGAGTCGTCCTGAAGTAAGTGTATCTTCAGTCTTTTTTCTGTTGGTAATTCTTTATGTGGTTTTTGGTTACTCTGTGCACTTTGGTGTACCCATGGTAGTTCTAATCTTGCTATCAGTAGTCTATGGTCGCTGCCGCATTCTGCTCCTCTTTGTACTCTTACGTCTCTTATTCGCATTGTGGTTTCTTTCTTCAGTATGACGTAATCTATTATCGACTTAAGGTTTCTTGTTTCTTGAGTCCATGTGTACTTGTGAATGTCTTTATGTTCAAAAAAACCGTTGGTGATTCTGAGGCCGTTCATCTCACATAGTTCTGTAAGTCTTTCTCCATTGTCGTTTCCAACGTCTTCTCCAAATCTTCCAATTGTTTGGTCATTTTCTTTTTTCCCAACTCTGTCATTCAGATCTCCTGCGATGATTATTTCTTCCCTTTTTTTGACCTTTATGATTTCACCTTGTAGCGTATCACTACAAAATCGTATCACTACAAAACAAACGTGTAGACACGTGTTTCTGACTCATTAGTCGTCATCAATACAGTATAGCCAAGTTAGAAGATGAATCAATTTAACTTGGGAAAGGATCACTACAGGAGCAATGTTACCATTTGTAACAACAATATCAGAAGACCCTACCTTTCAGGGCGACGACCAACACAGTCACGGAGGTAAAGCTACCTGAGGAAAGAAAAGCCAAAACCGTATGAAATAAAGGATGTTAAGTAAGCGAGTACAACTATAAATATAGAAAAGAAAAATCATTGGCAAAAAGCTCGCAATGTGAATGTGAATACAAAATCAACAATATAAAAAAGATGGAATGCAACTGCAGACACGTGTTTCTGACTCATTAGTCGTCATCAGTACCGTATAGCTAAGTTAGAAGATGAAGCAATTTACCTTGGGAAAGCATCACTACAGGAGCAATGTTACCATTTGTAACAACAATGTCAGAAGACCCTGCCTTTCAGGGCGACGACCAACACAGAAACACGTGTCTGCAGTTGCATTCCATCTTTTTTATATTGTTGATTTTGTATTCACATTCACATTGCGAGCTTTTTGCCAATGATTTTTCTTTTCTATATTTATAGTTGTACTCGCTTACTTATCATCCTTTATTTCATACGGTTTTGGCTTTCCTTTCCTCAGGTAGCTTTTTCTCCGTGACTGTGTTGGTCGTCGCCCTGAAAGGCAGGGTCTTCTGACATTGTTGTTGCAAATGGTAGCATTGCTCCTGTAGTGATCCTTTCCCAAGTTAAATTGCTTCATCTTCTAACTTGGCTATACTGTACTGATGACGACTAATGAGTCAGAAACACGTGTCTGCAGTTGCATTCCATCTTTTTTATATTGTTGATTTTGTATTCACATTCACTTTTTGCCAATGATTTTTCTTTTCTATATTTATAGTTGTACTCGCTTACTTAACATCCTTTATATATATATATATATATATATATATATATATATATATATATATATATATATATATATATATATATATATATATATGTATATATATATATATATATATATATACAGTGATGTTTCTGTAACAATATAGGTTCCGGTACGCCATGTTCCGGGGGGCTGGGGAGTATTCATAAGAAGGTTCACCCTCGGAAAAACTTTTTAAATTTCGCCTCAATAAGGGCGTTTTAAAGCTGTTTGGGAGCAAGGCAAAAATTCAGGAATTTGTCTATAATTTTTTTGTTATTTATATTTTTTGTCCCAATAGGTACCGGTACGGCGTACCGGCGCATACCGTCACAAAAACAGCACTGTATATATATATATATATATATACAGTGCTGTTTTTGTGACGGTACGCGCCGGTACGCCGTACCGGCACCTCTTGGACAAAAAATAAAAAAATCAACAAAATTATAGACAAATGCCTGAATTTTTCCCTTGCTCCCAAATAGCTTTAAAACGCCATTATTGAGAATAAATTTAAAAAGTTTTCCCGGGACCGGACCCCCCTTATGAACAATCCCCAGACCCCCAGGAACATTGCGTACCGGAACCTTATATTGTTACAAAAACAGCACTGTATATATATATATATATATAAAATGAATAATTTTGGGGAATGCAGTCAATGTGTTTTGGGCTGATTAGAAGAGAAACACTTTGAACTTTTGTCGAGCTTTCGGACAATTTATTTCCTTTATCAAGACAATCTAAAAATACAAATGTTTAATTTTAGATGAAAACTAGAAAAATAACAACTTACTGCTCGTGGTTTACAAAATAACTAACATACTTATAAAAAACATAAAAATTCTATCTAAAAAATGTAAATTGTAAACGTAAATTAATTTTGAAATATGTCAAAAGGACATTAATCAAATGTAGTTAGACTACTTTAATAACTCGATAGATTGGGAAAGAAGTTAGTTATGAGTGTATAAAATAATGATATAAAGATGTAAGCAAATTTGAAGTTATAATTATTAGTAAAAAAAAAAAAAAAAAAAAAAAAAAACTGATCGTAATGTAAAAAAAAACGTTGATTTAGAATGTTATAAATATTTTTCTTTTGATACTATTTATGAGGATCATGTTTTCATTTTTCAAGAAGCAACAATTTTGGAAAGAGAAGTAAATTTACGTAAAAGAGAATTTAAAGAAATGGTTTGGATAAAAAAATCAAATTGTATTAATAAGAGATCTGATATCAATAATCTAAGCATTATTTATAATAACATTTTGGCTTTGACTAACTAACTTTGACTGTAATTTACTAACTTTGACTTTAATTTTGAGATCTGATATTACTAATTTATGCATTTTATAAACAATTTGGTCTTATTAATTTTTAAAATTTCACTAAATAGTATCAAAAGAAAAATATTTATAACATTCTAAATCAACGTTTTTTTTTTACATTACGATCAGTTTTTTTTTTTTGTTTTTTACTAATAATTATAACTTCAAATTTGCTTACATCTTTATATCATTATTTTATACACTGATAACTAACTTCTTTCCCAATCTATCGAGTTATTAAAGTAGTCTAACTACATTTGATTAATGTCCTTTTGACATATTTGAAAATTAATTTACGTTTACAATTTATATTTTTTAGATAGAATTTTTATGTTTTTTATAAGTATGTTAGTTATTTTGTAAACCACGAGCAGTAAGTTGTTATTTTTCTAGTTTTCATCTAAAATTAAACATTTGTATTTTTAGATTGTCTTGATAAAGGAAATAAATTGTCCGAAAGCTCGACAAAAGTTCAAAGTGTTTCTCTTCTAATCAGCCCAAAACACATTGACTGCATTCCCCAAAATTATTCATTTTGTATTATTAACAGTCACTACATATTAATAATCATATATATATATATATATAAAAATGGGGTTGAAGTTTATTGGGTATCCAGCTGAATAAAACCAAGTGGTACTCTGTTTAACAAAACGTTATATTTCGCTGATTTTCATCAGCACCAATTAAACTGGATACCCAATAAACTTCAACCCCATTTTCATCTAAAAAGTCAGCTGTTATTTAAAGGATTTAATACCAGTAATGAGATATATATATATATATATATATATATATATATATATATATATATATATATATATATATATATATATATATATATATATAAGTTATGACTACAACCTCAAAATTAACAAGATTTAACTGCTTTATATATATATATATATATATATATATATATATATATATATATATATATATATATATATATATATATATAAGATGGTGGTATTCTTGACTGTAGATTTATATATCAAATAGTGACTCTTGAGGATGCAGTCAGTTTATTTGGCCCACAAGACAAAGAAAACTCTTTGACTTACTGTCAAGCTTTCGAATTATATTTTATTCTTTTTCAAGACATCTACAAAATTTATAAATATAAAAATTAAGTAATTACAGTGTATATTTTGTTTACTCATTAGTCGTTGAGATTGATTGAAAAAGTTGAAACTTTACTAGAAGGACAATCACACACATATTAAAATATTTAAATAATTTTAGCAATCGATTACATTATGTTGTGTCCATGGTTCGTTGTTCAACATGTATGAAGTGTATACCATTTCTTTAGAAGGAAAGCAAAACCAGTAACAATAGTTTTTTATAATTACAGTTATTAATTTGATTGATGTAAAGTAAATTAGTCCAGTCAATGTGTCTACCAGCATAAAATGAATTTTTCATGGTGGAATGTACGATAGAAAATCAGATTATGATGTTGTGTCAAATGTTTGTTGATATGCTAATATGTAACAATAATTGTTACTTAATTTGTCTATATCTGACTTTCTATTTATACATTTTCTATTTTTCTGGATGTGTGTCATTTCTACAAATAACCTTTTCTGTTCATTTTTCACCCTCTCTAAGATTGACGCTTGTGAAAAATTAAATGTATGATTTAGATTAATTGAGTGATCTGCTAATGCACAAGCTTGCGATTTTTTTGTATTAATATCACTTCTGTGGGAAATTATTCTGCTGTGTAATGTCCGAGATGTTTCTCCTATATAAACCTTATCGCAGTCTGAGCAAGGTATTTGATACACAACTTTTGAACTTTCCTTAGTCGTAAGTGGATCTTTAGTTTTGGTGTATAAATGTGCTATAGTTTTAACGTTTCTGGTAGCAATTTTTATGTTTTCGAGTCCTTTAAATAATTTGAGAAGTTTTGGTGTTAAGAATGGAATATAAGGTAAAGATCCAAATGTTTGGGGTGTTGTTGGTACTAAGGTGTCGATTGTTGGGCTAGTGTTTCTTTCTTGGCTTGCCATATTCACTGTGGGTTGTTTTTTATTGTTGGTATTGTCAATCAATGTGATGGAAGCTGGAGAAGTAGCAGTACTAAAAATTAATTTATTAAGTAGTCCTACTGGATAAGAATTTTCCATTAATATGTTTTTTAGTCTCTTCAAACTCTTTTCTCTATATGTTGGATGAGATATTTTTATTACTCGACTTTTTAGTCCCAAAATTAAGTTTATTTTCATTCTTGTAGGATGTTCAGAATAGTAATTTATGAATCTATAATTCTGGATTCTTAATTAAAAATCTTTTTGCTTCACAGAACAAGTCATTAAAGAAATGATTACTATTGTTTGTTTTATGCAAATAGTTTGTTATAATGTTTGTGCTTTTTGACCGAAACATATCTTTGTTATTAGTGTCAAATTTTGCAATTAGTTGTTCTATATCAGACAACAAGTCAGATAATTTAAAATCTCTAAGATTAGGAAAAAGACAAAATTTCGGTCCTAAGGCTAAAAACTTTTTAATGTTAAATGGAAATTCTACATTAGTTAAGTTATGGAACCATTTCTCTTGAAATTTAACCATGGCAAAATTGTCAATTTTTAATTTTTGGAATTTATTTATATTTTGGCATTTTATGCAAATCTAAATCATACATTTAATTTTTCACAAGCGTCAATCTTAGAGAGGGTGAAAAATGAACAGAAAAGGTTATTTGTAGAAATGACACACATCCAGAAAAATAGAAAATGTATAAATAGAAAGTCAGATATAGACAAATTAAGTAACATTTATTGTTACATATTAGCATATCAACAAACATTTGACACAACATCATAATCTGATTTTCTATCGTACATTCCACCATGAAAAATTCATTTTATGCTGGTAGACACATTGACTGGACTAATTTACTTTACATCAATCAAATTAATAACTGTAATTATAAAAAACTATTGTTACTGGTTTTGCTTTCCTTCTAAAGAAATGGTATACACTTCATACATGTTGAACAACGAACCATGGACACAACATAATGTAATAGATTGCTAAAATTATTTAAATATTTTAATATGTGTGTGATTGTCCTTCTAGTAAAGTTTCAACTTTTTCAATCAATCTCAACGACTAGTGAGTAAACAAAATATACATTGTAATTACTTAATTTTTATATTTATAAATTTTGTAGATGTCTTGAAAAAGAATTAAATATAATTCGAAAGCTTGACAGTAAGTCAAAGAGTTTTCTTTGTCTTGTGGGCTAAATAAACTGACTGCATCCTCAAGAGTCACTACTTGATATATAAATCTACAGTCAAGAATACCACCATCTTATATTTTACAAATGGGGTTTTTTGAGAACATCCAAATGCGGTATGGACTTACTCAGGTTGGATTACTCAAACAATGGGCCAAGTTTAACATCAAGTTAGCTACTTTACGAAACAGGCAAATATCCCTTCTGAAATGTAGAAAACATCACATCTTTCCGAAGCACATAAAGAACAGTATGGTTAATGTAAATAATTTATTACATCATAGAGGAGGCAAAACAGGTAACAAAATACAAAGTTTTAATTCTAATATTAAGAAACAAATATTAAATCTTGAAATTAGTTCCACAATATCGGACATAAAATATTTTGAAAAACAATTAGCAAATATTAAATCTAAATTAGGCCAGCCAATGCCAAAGCATATTATTGATGAATATAATAGACGGCAAAAAATAAAATATAATATCCATTATAATTGCATAAAATGCCAAAATATAGATAAATTCCAAAAATTAAAAATTGACAATTTTGCCATGGTTAAATTTCAAGAGAAATGGTTCCATAACTTAACTAATGTAGAATTTCCATTTAACATTAAAAAGTTTTTAGCCTTAGGACCGAAATTTTGTCTTTTTCCTAATCTTAGAGATTTTAGATTATCTGACTTGTTGTCTGATATAGAACAACTAATTGCAAAATTTGACACTAATAACAAAGATATGTTTCGGTCAAAAAGCACAAACATTATAACAAACTATTTGCATAAAACAAACAATAGTAATAATTTCTTTAATGACTTGTTCTGTGAAGCAAAAAGATTTTTAATTAAGAATCCAGAATTATACATTCTCCGCAGTGATAAAGGTAACATAACTGTTGCAATGTACAAGGACGATTATACAAATAAAAGTCAATCTTTGCTAAATGATGTTAAGTATTATAAGCAACTCACAAATGATCCAACATGTACATTGCAACAAAAATCAAACAAGCTTGTATCTAAATTAGCGAATAATGGCAACATCTCTGCTAGTGAATCAAAATCATTAAAAATTTACAATTCAGTAGCTCCACGTTTCTACGCATTGCCAAAAGTACATAAACCCACTCTGTCAATGAGACCAATAATCTCTTCAATAGATTCCCCCAATAGTAGGTTAGTGAATTTTATTACAACAATTTTAACAAATGCATACAATTTCAACAACGATATAGTAATTAAAGATTCTTTTGTTTTTAGTAACTTCATAAATAATAAAAAAATCCCAGAAACATACATTTTTAGTAAGTTTTGATGTGGTGTCTTTATATACCAATATTCCGTCTTATTTAATTCTAAACAGCATAGAAAAACACTGGAATGAGATCCAGGCACATTGCACATTAAATTTAAATTCATTAAAAGAAATATTATATTTCATATTTGATACCAACATCTGTAAATTTAATAACAGTTATTACAAACAAACAGCAGGCACTCCTATGGGAAGCTCATTATCGCCAATCATGTGTAATTATGCTCTTGATGATCTCATTGAAGAATGTTTAAAAATAATACCTTTTCATATTCCATTTGTTAAACGTTTTGTAGATGATTTGATCCTAGCAGTACCCAATGATAAAATAAATGAGGTTTTAAATATTTTCAACAACCAATGTAGTCAACTACAGTTCACTGCAGAAAGAGAACAAAACAACAGTCTCCCTTTTCTGGATATGCTAGTCCATCGCACTCAAGATAATAGTCTCAAAACAGAATGGTATCGAAAACCGATTT
Source organism: Diabrotica virgifera virgifera (assembly GCF_917563875.1). NCBI lineage: Eukaryota > Metazoa > Arthropoda > Insecta > Coleoptera > Chrysomelidae > Diabrotica > Diabrotica virgifera. The sequence continues at coordinate 158,688,689 of NC_065445.1, forward strand.
CTAGCAATAGATTCATAAATTACTATTCTGAACATCCTACAAGAATGAAAATAAACTTAATTTTGGGACTAAAAAGTCGAGTAATAAAAATATCTCATCCAACATATAGAGAAAAGAGTTTGAAGAGACTAAAAAACATATTAATGGAAAACTCTTATCCAGTAGGACTACTTAATAAATTAAATTTTAGTACTGCTACCTCTCCAGCTTCCATCACATTGATTGACAATACCAACAATAAAAAACAACCCACAGTGAATATGGCAAGCCAAGAAAGAAACACTAGCCCAACAATCGACACCTTAGTACCAACAACACCACAAACATTTGGATCTTTACCTTATATTCCATTCTTAACACCAAAACTTCTCAAATTATTTAAAGGACTCGAAAACATAAAAATTGCTACCAGAAACGTTAAAACTATAGCACATTTATACACCAAAACTAAAGATCCACTTACGACTAAGGAAAGTTCAAAAGTTGTGTATCAAATACCTTGCTCAGACTGCGATAAGGTTTATATAGGAGAAACATCTCGGACATTACACAGCAGAATAATTTCCCACAGAAGTGATATTAATACAAAAAAAATCGCAAGCTTGTGCATTAGCAGATCACTCAATTAATCTAAATCATACATTTAATTTTTCACAAGCGTCAATCTTAGAGAGGGTGAAAAATGAACAGAAAAGGTTATTTGTAGAAATGACACACATCCAGCAAAAAAGAAAATGTATAAACAGAAAGTCAGATATAGACAAATTAAGTAACATTTATTGTTACATATTAGCATATCAACAAACATTTGACACAACATCATAATCTGATTTTCTATCGTACATTCCACCATGAAAAATTCATTTTATGCTGGTAGACACATTGACTGGACTAATTTACTTTACATCAATCAAATTAATAACTGTAATTATAAAAAACTATTGTTACTGGTTTTGCTTTCCTTCTAAAGAAATGGTATACACTTCATACATGTTGAACAACGAACCATGGACACAACATAATGTAATAGATTGCTAAAATTATTTAAATATTTTAATATGTGTGTGATTGTCCTTCTAGTAAAGTTTCAACTTTTTCAATCAATCTCAACGACTAGTGAGTAAACAAAATATACATTGTAATTACTTAATTTTTATATTTATAAATTTTGTAGATGTCTTGAAAAAGAATTAAATATAATTCGAAAGCTTGACAGTAAGTCAAAGAGTTTTCTTTGTCTTGTGGGCCAAATAAACTGACTGTAGCCTCAAGAGTCACTACTTGATATATATATATATATATATATATATATATATATATATATATATATATATATATATATATATATTAATGTGATATTCAAAGATCGGTGTGCTCAAAGCAATTGATTAGATAATTAATTAATTAATTAAATTTTATTTTAATGATGCACTTATGATTTAATCACACTATTTAATGCTCTAATCTCAGGGTTTTATATTCTCGTGCTTCAATATCTCCTTTGCTTTACATATGATAAATAAGGTCAAAGACTAACGGAATAAAACACATATATGGTACAAAAACATTTATTGAAATAAATTCACCCTCAAAATATCCTCTAAAAATAATATCTCCTATTCTGATTATTGAAATACTCCTACCACTATCTAAAGTACTTATTGAAATTTGCGTTATGAATAATTCTACAAAAAAAAATAAAACTGTCTCTCGGATGATGAGTTGTCCAAATTCTTGTCTCTGGTCGCCTACAATTTACTCTTAGCAGCCCCCTATGTAGTCAGCAATCTCGCAACAAACTATTGCAAGCCTGTTGTCATCAATGACCCCCTACAGATGCACGTATCTTTCAAAAAAACAATGCTAGCCTTTTCTCCTCTCAATAAACTGAATCTATTTCTCGTTCCGGCATGCAACGGTGACTCTTGGAATATAAGTAGAACAATATAACTTACAATGCTTTACGTGATGAGCCTCCGTCAGGACACTTATTTCAACAAACTCACAGCTATTCATTTATCTGCCTTACTACTTCAGGAGACTCTCAGAGATCACCACTATTCGACTTGAAGTTCATTTAACAACTATCGTCTAGAATCACATTCGTTTAAAGGCCAGCACTACACAGTAACGTTAAAAAAATTATTCTACCGTAAAATTAAATTATGTAGAATATTATCAAAGTCTCTTGACAACGATTCCAAAGAATTAAATTCCAAAATTGTCAATGTCAGATTCAACACCAACTTTTCCTATCATTAGAAATTTCCTAAAACTAATTACATGCCAATCGGTTTTTAAGGAGATTACATTCATTTAAATTTCTAAATACAATTGTTCCCTAACCCGGTCTCATTGTCCAAACACATAACCACTTCCTTATCATACTAACTGTACAAAGAAAATACTTAATCCCTATTTAAATTTTGTTTACCTACGGCCATCCAAAGATAATTGACTTTCATTTCTTCGAAATGAATTTTGGTATATTTTTATTATATGTTTTAACTTTTCTAAAATATTAAGATCGAAACCATATTAATTCAAATTTTACATATCTTAACAACTCCCCGCCATTTGATTTGCCGAAAAACTCTGTTATTTATTTAAATGACACAAGTTTTTTTTAGGATCAAATTATTCCATTATGTTACCAAACTCTACTCATGATACTTATAAATGTCGTGAATGTTAAAAATACCCCGTATCTTGCCTGTCTCTATATGCGCTAATTCATAACTATTTACCCCATTTTCCGTATTGACCCTATATGGACCTTCAAATACCGGCATCAATTTAGCACAAATACCATTTTGTAAATTGAACACCCTTAGTGCCCTCACTAAAACTTTATCCCCTTTCTGGAATGTAACCGGCCTTCTTCTTCGGGTCCTCTCTTGCCTTTGGAGATATTTCTCTCCACTTCGTCTCAATCTTCGTTGAACCACCTCGATCACTTCTTCGTATTGTCTGGGGGCGGTGTCTTCCCACGGTCTCGTAGGCATTGTTCCTTTCATTACATATAAAGGCGTCTCCTTGGTAACCGTATTTGGTGCACAGTTCAAATACGTCTCTATTTCAAACACTTTTCTGTCCCAATGTCGATGATGTTCTTCCGCAGCAATTCTTAGAAATTTTGTGACTTCTTGTATAAAACGCTCTGATGGGTTGCTCTGTGGATGTCGGATGCTTACAAATTTTGTATTTATGCCTCTCTCTCTTAATTCCCCTTTAAAACGGTCGTTCCTAAAGTATGTTGCATTGTCCAACAAAATATTTTCTGGTCTTCCCACTGTTTCGATAAAATCGTCTATCTTCCGAAGTATTTCAGCTCCTTTCGTGGTTCTACATGGGTACAGTTTTAAATACTTTGAAAAAACATCCACCATAACTAATATGTGTTTATTCCTCTGTGTTGTTGTTATTAAATCGCTCAACATATCAATGGCGACAATATCCAGTTTCTTCCGAGCTATGACGTTTTTTGTGATGTTTTCGTTTTTGAAATTCTTACTTTTACACTTTTGGCATGTCTCGCAATTTCGAGTCATCTCTTTGGCTATTGTATAGTCCTTTCGACAAATGTAGTTCTCTCTGAACATAAGCCACACCTTCCTGCTTCCAATGTGTCCGTTGTCACAGTGTAATTTTGCTAAAATTTCTTTTGCCATCTGTTCCTTGATTACATATAGTTCTCTACCATCGACCCTCTTAAAATATAAGTTATCCTCTTGTTCGACCCTTTGCTTTTCTCTTTCATCCAGTTGTTCCTGATTTTCCCTGATCTGAGCCAAAGAAAATAATCCTGCTTCTTCTCTCATTATGTTCATGCCAACGTGGAGAGTTTTGTGGTCCTCTTTGCGGAATTGTTCATCTCTCGTCAACGCATCAGCCAAGATATTGTCAGTTCCTTTGATATATTTAAATTCAAAATCATACTCTTGAAGTAAAAGAATGCCCCTATGAATTCTATTATTTACCAGCCTATTTTTCATTATATGTATCAAAGCTGCATGGTCTGTTTCAATGGTGAATTTTGCCCCTAGTAGGTAAAACCGTAATTTATTTACACAAAATAACACACTGGCGAACTCTAATTCAGTAACGCTGTACTTTCTCTCATATGTTTTGGTTACACGGGAGACAAAACAGATTGGCACCTCTACATCGTCTTGGATCTGTGATAACACCCCTGCGAATTTTGTTATGGAAGCATCGGTCCGGAGAATGAAAGGTTGATCATATCTTGGGTGGTGTACTCTTACAGCTGTGGAGAAAGCTCCTTTTAAATTTTTGAAAGCCATTTCTTGTTCCGTTCCCCATTTCCACCTAACATTTTTCTTAAGTAATGCTATCAACGGTATTTCTTTTGTGCTGATGTCTGGTATTAGTTTTTTGAAATAGTTTACCATTCCCAAAAATCCCCGCAATGTTTTTAAATTGGTTGGCCTAGCGTAGTTATTTATAATTTCGATTCTATCTTCTGCAAGACTAATCCCTTTTGTGTCTAATTTGAATCCTAAATACAGTATTTCCTTTTGGAAAAACTGACACTTTTTAATATTTAATTTCAATCCCGCTTGATCCAGTTCTTCTAGCACAGTGTGAATATGTCGTAGATGGCTTGTTATATCTGGTGAGAAAATTAATAAATCATCTATGTAATGTACAACAAATTCTCCATGCCTATTTAAGATTGTGTTCAATGCGCGAACCAAAGCAGCGCATGCACTCTGTAGGCCAAATGGTACCACCCTAAATCGGTATACCACTCCGTCGATCGAAAAAGCGGTATAATTTCGACATTTCTCTGCCAAAGGTATTAACCAAAAACTATGTTTCAAATCGATTTTGGAAAAAATGTGTGACCCTGTGATTCGTCCAAATATGGCTTCGATGTTCAAAGGCGCTTCGTATTGCGCGATTGTGTGTGAATTAATGTTTCTTGCATCTAAACATAATCGCAAATCACCACTCGATTTTTTAACGCATACTATCGGGTTGATATATGGAGAGTCACATCTTTCTATCACCTTGTCTTCGATCATTTTTTCAATTTCCTGTCCGACGCTTTGCCTGTATTTATACGGGATTGGATATGTCTTGGATTTAAAATTTTCTAAGTTTTTAACTTTAAAAGAATGTTCATAATTTTTAGCCACACGGCTTTCTTCATTAATCAAATCTCCATAATTTTCTAGAATCTTCTCTACTTCCTTTTCCATGTTTTCTCCACATTTTAATTTTCTTTCATCCTCATTTTGTTCGCATGTATTCACTGTCCATAATATTTCTTCATAAAATTCTGGATTCTCGTCCATTATTGCCATTTCTTCTCTGTCCTCATCCTTTATTTCTTCTTCTGTTTTTTTTTATCTTCAATTTCCATTTGGTATCCCGAGCACCATGTTTCTACTGCTTTCATTTCTCTTATGAGAACTTCCTTTTCTTCCTGCTTCCTTTCTGTTTTATCGTCGATTGCCGACAATTCTTCCGTACCTTCGATTTCCTGTCTTTCTCTTGTATCCACCTTGTTTTCCTCCTTTCTTTTTGAACTCTTCTTCTTTTTCTTCCTTCTTTTTTTTTCTGGTTGATTTTTTTCTTGTACTTTCGGTTTTTCCTCTACAGTCATATTGATTTCTTTATGTTTTTCCTGTTCATTTATCTTTTCAACAATTATTTTCCTATCTATTTCCATTTCTTCTTCTATGTTGTCTGGTTCTGCTCTGATTTCCAGTTTATTCTCCGAAAAATTTATGGTGATATGTTTTTCACTCAATTCATCAATTCCCGCTATCATATCATGGTTTAAATCTTCGATCACCACACATTGCATAATATAGTATTTGTCTCCCACTCTGATCCGCACTCCCAAACCTTCATTTACTGTCGTCAATTTTTTGTTGTTTGCACCCACTAAAGCAACCCTAGGAATTTTATATACAAATCTGTCCAAATTTAATTCTTTTACTAGTTTCTTATTGATTAACGATATCTCCGATCCAGAATCAATCAAAATTTTAATCGCTTTATGTTTTATAAATGCATCTAAGAATATTAAATTTGAATTAGAACTTTGTCTTTCATTTCCCGCCAACTGTATAAACTCTCTCGGATGACAAAATATACCGGAGAGTTGTTTATGTTTGTTCAGTGGATGCTTTATTGAAAATCCTGTCTGGATTCATTGCATACATCTTCTTCCTCGTTTTCTATTGTTACATGATTCATCTCCCTTCTATTTTGTCGTTGGAAATTCTGATTGTTTCTACCGTCCCTTTGTTCGTTCGTATTCCTAGTCGGAGGATTTTGTGCATCTCTGTTTCTGTTGTGATTTTCATATGTTCTATTTTTTGCGTGATTCCTGTTATCATAATTTTGTTGTCTATTGTAATTTTGGTATTCTCTCGGCCTATCTTCGTTTGTTGATTGGGCATGTCGGTTTCTCTGGTCATAATTTGATTGATACCTTCTTGCCGGTCCATTATATTGTTCATGTTGTCTTCTGTTTCGCATTTCTCTTATTTTTGCTTCCCTTACTTGAAGGAATTGGCACAAACTATCAATATCTTGATAGTTTCTCAAAATCACGTGGTCCTCCAGCGTTTCTTCGAAATGTCTGCTTATCATTTCTACCAGTTGTTCGGTAGAGTATTTGTAGTCTAGATATTTGGAATTGTTATATATCTGCAAAGCATATCTTTCTTCCGATATTCCCATTTTCTCGTGATATCTTCCATTCTGTAGCTCTTGGTTGATTTCCCTCTGTTTAACTTTCCCCCAGAAATAGTTGAGAAATTTATTTTCGAAATCTGTCCAATTTTCAAACTCATCTTCTTTACTTTCATACCATAACGCTGCTCCTTCTTTCAGATGGTTTCTAATTGTTTCTTTGCAGTCGTCAAAATATCTAATATGTTGCAATTTGGTTTTCAAATTTTTAACAAATGGTACTGGGTGTGTTTTTCTAATATCCCCTCCAAATTGTATTTTCGCGTCGCTTGTACCAAGGATAATCATTTCCCTTCTTTCTCCACAATTCTGTTGATTCTTGAGTTCCGCAATTTGTTTTTCGTTTTGCTTAAATTTTTCTTCTATTTCTCGCCTGTCTTCTTGTATTGCATTTTCAAATTTGCTTTCTAACTGTTCTAATTCCATCTTCTGCACAGTCTTAATATCCTTCATTTTAGTTTCTATTTCTTCTCGTTGCATCTTCAGTTTCCTTTCTGTTTCTTCTCTAACTTTTTCTAAACAGGCTTTCACTTCATTTTCATATTTTTCCAAACGCTTTTCCAATTTGCCATCATTCTCTTCCAATTTCTGTTCTATTCTCTGTGATATTTCTCTTTGTGTTTCTTCCATTTTTTGTTGTGTTATTTCCATGGCTCGTTTTGCTTCCTGTTGATTTTTCTCTATTTTTTGTTGTGTTTCTTCCATGGCTCGTTTTGATTCCTGTTGATTTTCTTGCATTGTCCTTTTTGTTTCCTGTTGATTTCTATCCATTTGTTGTGATTGGAGTTGCATCAGTTGCAATAGTTTCTCTATTCCTGTTAATTCCTGTTCTTTTCTCTCCATAATCGTTGTATCTCCTTCATTACCCAATCCTTCTTCAACAATTTTTTCCTCTTCTCTGTTATTCTCTCTGCTTTCTTGCATTTTGCTTTGCCTCCTTGTGGTCGACATGTTGTTTCTTTTTGTTACTGTTTTCTTTGTCCCCGCCAAATGTGAAATTTTACAACACTCTATAAGTTGCAGAACACGACAAATATTTCTCCCCAAATTTAATAAATTTTCGCCACAAATATCAAATATGCAATCAATAAATTTCAAAATAAATATCAAATGTACGATTGGTAAAAATATTAAATAATTCAATAGCAGTAAATATCAACTACCTACGATCAATCCATAAATCAAAAATATTTTTACACCTGGAAAAATTGTCAAATTATCTCTGGATCACCTGTAGTTATTCCTTATCTCTTTCCCTACCATCAAATGCAAAGCTGCGATATTTTTTAAGCCACCACGTTCTGGGCTCCAGTTAATGTGATATTCAAAGATCGGTGTGATCAAAGCAATTGATTAGATAATTAATTAATTAATTAATTAAATTTAATTTTAATGATGCACTTATGATTTAATCACACTATTTAATGCTCTAATCTCAGGGTTTTATATTCTCGTGCTTCAATATCTCCTTTGCTTTACATATAATAAATAAGGTCAAAGACTAACGGAATAAAACACATATATGGTACAAAAACATCTATTGAAATAAATTCACCCTCAAAATATCCTCTAAAAATAATATCTCCTATTCTGATTATTGAAATACTCCTACCACTATCTAAAGTACTTATTGAAATTTGCGTTATGAATAATTCTACAAAAAAAAATAAAACTGTCTCTCGGATGATGAGTTGTCCAAATTCTTGTCTCTGGTCGCCTACAATTTACTCTTAGCAGCCCCCTATGTAGTCAGCAATCTCGCAACAAACTATTGCAAGCCTATTGTCATCAATGACCCCCTACAGATGCACGTATCTTTCAAAAAAACAATGCTAGCCTTTTCTCCTCTCAATAAACTGAATCTATTTCTCGTTCCGGCATGCAACGGTGACTCTTGGAATATAAGTAGAACAATATAACTTACAATGCTTTACGTGATGAGCCTCCGTCAGGACACTTATTTCAACAAACTCACAGCTATTCATTTATCTGCCTTACTACTTCAGGAGACTCTCAGAGATCACCACTATTCGACTTGACGATCATTTAACAACTATCGTCTAGAATCACATTCGTTTAAAGGCCAGCACTAAACAGTAACGTTGAAAAAATTATTCTACCGTAAAATTAAATTATGTAAAAAATTATCAAAGTCTCTTGACAACGATTCCAAAGAATTAAATTCCAAAATTGTCAATGTCAGATTCAACACCAACTTTTCCTATCATTAGAAATTTCCTAAAACTAATTACATGCCAATCGGTTTTTAAGGAGATTACATTCATTTAAATTTCTAAATACAATTGTTCCCTAACCCGGTCTCATTGTCCAAACACATAACCACTTCCTTATCATACTAACTGTACAAAGAAAATACTTAATCCCTATTTAAATTTTGTTTACCTACGGCCATCCAAAGATAATTGACTTTCATTTCTTCGAAATGAATTTTGGTATATTTTTATTATATGTTTTAACTTTTCTAAAATATTAAGATCGAAACCATATTAATTCAAATTTTACATATCTTAACAACATATATATATATATATATATATATATATATATATATATATATATATATATATATATATATATATATATATATATATATATATATATATATATATATATATATATGCTTTCTGTTGTTTTCCGGGTTTGACTCCGCGTTGAATAATTTTGGTTTTGAGAAAAACCATTATTTTGACGACGTTTCGGCAAGATCTCACTTGCCATTGTCAAGTCAGGTAGTTCCGCTTCTCGCTGCTGCTTGAAGTAAACTTTAAGTGAAGTAAGCTTGAAGTTTACTTCAAGCAGCAGCGAGAAGCGGAACTACCTGACTTGACAATGGCAAGTGAGATCTTGCCGAAACGTCGTCAAAATATGTAATGGTTTTTCTCAAAACCAAAATTATTCAACGCGGAGTCAAACCCGGAAAACAACAGAAAGCACATATAGCTCCCGCGGAAACTTCAAGTGTAACATATATATACATATATATATATATATATATATATATATATATATATATATATATATATATATACATATATATATATATATATATATATATATATATATATATATATATATATATATATATATATATATATATAGATTATAGTTTTGTTTTGGGGTTGCAGTCATTTATTTTTTAGGGGCAGGATAAGTAAAACTCTGTGTTATTACCTAGCTTTCGCAAAATATATTTGCTTCTTCAGGGTAAGCTGAAATGAGTATATTATAAATACAATGAAATTAAGTTAAAATACATTGTATAAAAAATAACAAAAAAGACTTACAACTTGAGGTTATTCCTAAACATTTTCACAAAACATAGTATATATATAATTCTTATTCTAATGTTATCCAAATAGCAATGTTTTAATTTTCAAAAATTCGATTTAATAATTTAGTTTTTAATTTTGATTAATGCCAGAAAGACACTCGAATAATGTCAAAAAGACACAAAAATCTGTTTATTTTATTTTAAGTTGAAAAGTTAGTATTAGATTATTTAATTAGTAATCAAAATATCAAAAACTACTACATATTTTAAATTATAGAGGATATAACTAGAAATGGTATGCATAAATAAATATCAATGTGTGAATAAAAGAACTGATATAAATAAACTAAGCAACATCTATAATTATATTTTATCTTATGATAAATGATGTTTTAAATCAAGAACATTAAATTCCTCGACTAAATTTTATAAATTTAATCTTCAAATTTGGCAACAATTTAATTTATTAACAAAACCATAATTGGCAAACTAAATATATGTTATATCCTCTATAATTTAAAATATATAATAGTTTTTAATTACTCACTAAATAATCTAATACTAACTTTTCAACTTAAAATAAAATAAACTACTAATGCCTATAAATATCTAGTTATATCCTCTATAATTTAAAATATGTAGTAGTTTTTGATATTTTGATTACTAATTAAATAATCTAATACTAACTTTTCAACTTAAAATAAAATAAACAGATTTTTGTGTCTTTTTGACATTATTCGAGTGTCTTTCTGGCATTAATCAAAATTAAAAACTAAATTATTAAATCGAATTTTTGAAAATTAAAACATTGCTATTTGGATAACATTAGAATAAGAATTATATATATACTATGTTTTGTGAAAATGTTTAGGAATAACCTCAAGTTGTAAGTCTTTTTTGTTATTTTTTATACAATGTATTTTAACTTAATTTCATTGTATTTATAATATACTCATTTCAGCTTACCCTGAAGAAGCAAATATATTTTGCGAAAGCTAGGTAATAACACAGAGTTTTACTTATCCTGCCCCTAAAAAATAAATGACTGCAACCCCAAAACAAAACTATAATCTACATAGTATCAGTCAATATTACCTAATTACTTTATATATATATATATATATATATATATATATATATATATATATATATATATATATATATATATATATATGTTTCACAAATGATAGGAAGCCCGCTACAACCTGCAGATGAATGGAAGCCCGCGGTTTACGGGGTAAGGGGATTATAGCACTGTCTTATTCCTACAGTCTTACGAAGCCCACTCGTATAAACGCGTTCAAAGTGTATATGGATTACGCATTATACGAAGCCCGACGATGTTGCCATGTTTTAATTTACGTTTAAATAATACGACTGTTCTACGAGATCCTTATATGTGTATATAAGTCGTCATATTCCCTGTTATAAGAAGCCCAATTCTATTCAGCAATCTATACGAAGCATTTTAGAAGAGTCAAGATAGAACGAAAAGATGCATTGTTTCGGAGCAATTCAAACAAGATTATCTTTTTCTAAAACTTTTTTTGTTAGTTTATATACATGTTAAAATAAAAAGTTCTACTCACAGATTTTGCCGCTAATTGTTTATTATTTGTTTAAACAATAACAATAATTGTTTTGTACAGTGTGTCCAATTAACACGTTGACGGACACTGCGTCAAATGTATAAGCAAGTGTTGTGACACTATATGTATTTTGCAAAGTAGAATAGGGAAAAATTCAACGTATATTGACGTTGTGTCACATTACATCAATGGAAATTAGACGACTATAGACGTTCTCTTCGTCAACGTGAAAAGTTGTGCATGGTCTAAATTAAAAATAGAACCATCAGTTCATTTTTTTAAGCCGTATACGAGATATTATGTCAAAAAATATGAATTTTACTCAAGAGTAAAGTAGCTTTATGATTCAAAATATTAAAAATTGTTATAATGAAAAGTTGTTTGGAATTAAGAACTATATTCTAATATGCCATTTCATCTTTCTAATTAAAAAAAGTTGAATTTTTTTTAATTATGGATATACAACATTATTTTCAGTTAATTCAATTATGATAACTCTTTTATTATAGACCAGTAAGGATCTGTGAAAAAACGTCTATTTTTGGATGTGAAAGGTGGCATTCGAATTTTTGCAGATAAAGTAAGGTGATAACTTCGTTAATAATAATTTACTTATGCTCCTTCTCAAATATGCCCGGAACATTAATAAAAAAATAAAATATTTAAAAATTCGAAAAACGTCGATTTTTTTCTGCTTTCCTTGCTTATAACTTTAAAACGATTCGTTTTGGAACAAAGTCGTACAGAAATAAAATAAAGATAATTGAATTTTGTATGATATCCGACTGGTCAAAAATGTCTTAACTTATTACCTTTTCTGCAATATAGCAATAAATACAAAATAAGGGGGCAAAATATGCCTGTTGTTATTCAATGTTTTTAACCACTTCGGTGGTACTTAGAACCTTAGTAATTCGCTTAGGAAATTCTTTGTAACATACTTAAACCGTGTACCAAATTTCATTAAAATCGACCTAATAGATTTTGCATAATAAATTTGCAATTTAAATGTTTTTAAAAAAGTTCAAATTTTTTAAAATCTTTCTGAACAAAAAGTAGACCATTTAGAAGTTGTCTAATTTTTTTACATATAAAGAGGTGCTTTACCTATCTAATACACTTTACAGAATTAAAATCGGATTATTTAAGGGGCCTTAGCAATGTTTTAAACTTATAAACAATTTTTTGGCTTATAAACAAATAGCTTTGTTTAATAATAAAAAATTAATTTTTAGCAATGCAAATAATTAAAAGCGGTATAATTTGATTTAAACTTTCAAATGCTGTCAGCAGAATTGCTATTTTATTTTTTAATCAAAAGTTATTCGCGTTCAAAAATTGCACTTTTTCGATTTTTTGAAAGTTCCACTGCGTTTATCTCGAAAACTATGCATCCTACGAAAAAACTTGTAAGAACATTTTTTGCTTAGACTTACCCAAGAAATATAAAAAAATGTTTTATTTTGCAAAAAATCGATGTTATGTAATTCCTCAAGTTCTTTGTTTATAACAATTTTATTGACATCCGGATCAACTGTTACCCAAAAAAATCGTGTTCCACGGGTCAAAAAATACATAAAAATCTTGGGTAAGTCCATCTAAATAAAGGAGCCCGCAGCACTCCCTCCTGGCCACAGAACTAATTTGTTTATAAGCCAAACAATTGTATATAACTTTAAAACATCGCTGAGGCTGCTTAAACAATCCGATTTTAATTCTGTAAAATGCATTAGATAGGTGGAGTGCTTCTTTATATGTAAAAAAATTGACAAATCTTTGTATATACTAGTTTTTGTTGTGCAAGATTTTAAAAATTTTAATTTTTTAAAAAAAGTTTAGATTGCAAAATTATTATTCAAAATCTAGTAAGTCAATTTTAATGAAATTTGGTGTATGGTTTTAGCACATTACAAAAATTTTCTAAGCGAATTAGGAAGGTTCCAAGTGTAACCTAAGTGATGGAAAATCATTGAATAAAAACAGGCTTGTTTTGCCCCCTTATTTTATATTTATTGCTATTTTTCAGCAAGGGTGATTAATTAAGAGATTTTTAACCAATCGCATCTGATAGAAAATTTAATTACCTTTGTTTTATTCCTATACGACTTTGTTCCAAAATGAATCGTTTGAAAGTTATAAGCAAAAAAAGTAGAAAAAAAAAAACGAAATTTTTTGAGATTTTTAAATATTTTATTTTTTTTTATTAATGTTCCGGGCATATTTGAGACCGAGCATTAATTAATTATTATTAACGAAGTTATCACCTAACTTTATCCGCAAAAATCTGAATGCCACCTCTCACATTCATCTAAAAACAGATCCTGACTGGTCTATTATTAATTATACGAAAAAAAGTTATCCTTTGTAAAAAGTTCTGCCTCTCCAAAGACCTTAAATACAACCATCTTATATCAGTTTTGATTAATTTTATACGAGGTATGTCAAAAAAGATAAATTTCGATCAAGAATAAAGTACCTTTATAGTTCAGAATATTTCAATGAGAAGAATGGAATATTGGAAGATGGTTTTTAGTGTTGTTCTGAAGCTATTTTCTTGTGGCATTTTTATAATTATTTTGATTGGGAAATAAGCCACAATTAAATTGAAAAAATAATTTTATTAACGTTTCGACGCCCAAATCGGATGTCCTTGTCAAAATACAAAATATTACCGAGTAAATATAAGTAATATTTTATATTTTGACAACGACATCGGATTTGGGAGTCGAAACGCGAATAAAATTATTTTTTCAATTTAATTGTGGCTTATTTCCCAACCAAAGATAGATTTCCAACCTAGCGACCCGGCATTGGTCGCTAGGTAGATTGTTACGCGAGTGGTCGCGCGTGAGATTTTCTCTCACATATCCAAATTTTACCTTTTTTTACAAAATAAAGTTTTTAAAACAGTTTTTAAACTTTTTTTATTAACTAATAATAAGAAAAAAAGAATGTAACATAATATAGATAATAATATAATAAAATAAAAAGAAATAATCGGAATTAAACCAATATTAATCAATCTCCGTATCTTGATAATTTACGGCACAGCACACAAATATAACAAGAATGCTCTGGAGAAATTGATTGATGACAATTACAATTTTTTTTACATTATTTCAGGTTTTAAGTGCCAAAATAAAATTAATTTTTATGTACAGTTCGTAACGCGGGTGGTCGCTTGATGAGAGAATGTCTCACTTGAAGCGCGCTGACTCAACAATTGGGTGATATTAGGTCAACTGAGTCACTATCTAAGCGGACGATTCTATTAGATTGTCGAGGGAGGATAGTTAGGAGACTAGAAGGAACTACAGATCTTATAATTTCCCAGAAAAAAATTCTGTGCAATTTTCTGAAACCGTGAGAGAAAATCTCATATAGCGACCACTGGCGGGTTAATTATGGTTTTTAGTTCTAAACAACTTTACATAAGCACAATTTTCAATATTGTGAAAAATAAGGGTATATTATTTAAGTACTCTTGAGCAAATTCATATTTTTTTTATATACCTCGTATAAAATTGACAAAATTTGATATTAGACGGTTGTATTTTAGGTTTTAGACCCTGTAGAACATTTTATAAAGAATAACTCTTTTTCGTAAAATGAATAATAAAAGAGTTTTCCACCTACCTCTACCGAAAGTATACTTTTCCGGACCTGATTGTAGGGAGCAAAGTTGTACTTTGCCTCCCTAGGGAAGAAAAGTAAAAGTGACATCATGGTATTTCATTCATAAAAATATAACTTATTGACGCCCTGTACAATATCTATTTTCTATTACGTAAGTTTGTATACATTTTAACGTTTATTTATAAAACACTCTGTATTTCACAGAATGGTAAAAAACTGTAAATTGTTATTTTGATTTAACAATGTTTACATTTTTATTTTGACTTATATTTGACAGTTGACAGTTATATTGTACGTACTTATTAGTTTTAGTTCTAATAAATTTTGTTGGTTAGTTACATAAATAAATTAAGTAAAAATGAAAAAATGACTTGTTATTTGAGGAAGGTGGAAAAACCATATGTATAACATGGGAGTAAAGTGCCTTTTCCTCCCTTGAATGATTACTGCCCTCCGCTACGCGTCGGGCAGTAAACTTCATTCTCGGGAGGAAAAGTAGCACTTTCCTCCCTTGTTATACAATTAGCTATATGTATCATAATTGAAATAAACAACTAAAAATAATGTTGATTAGAAAAATTTTCAAATTTTTTTTTCCATTAGAAGGAAGAAATTGCATGTCAGAATATAGTTCTTAATTCCAAACAATCATGTTAAATTATATAATTTAAAATAATTTTAAAAATATCGTTGAATTTTGTTTCTATTTTGTTTTTGATTATGCTGAATCCGAATATGGCATTACAATTTGAAAATGCTTATAAAGAAGCTCTTCTACACTATGTCTGCGTAGCAAGGAACCATATTCGAAACATTTTTATTACAAATTTTACGAAAAAAAGTTTATTCTTCATAAATTGCTCTGCATAGTCTAAAATCTAAAACCCAATCATCAGATATCAAGTTTTATCAATTTTATACGGGGTATGTCAAAAATACGAATTTTATTAAAGAATTTATATTCCAGAATATCAAAATATGGGTATTATAAAAAGTTGTTGGGAATTAAAAACTATGTTTTATTATAATTACATCATTATAATTGAAAAAAAAATTGAATGTTTTCTCAAATTACGGATACCCGTCATCATTATTTTATTTCAATTATTTCAACTATTTTATTATTAATTGTACGAAAAAAAGTTATTCTTCATAAAATACTCTATTCTGGTCTAAAGTCCAAAAACAACCATCAGATATCAAACTTTTTCAATTTTATACGAGGTATGTAAAAATATGACTTTTGCTTAACAGTTCAGTATGGTTTGTTCAACAGTAAATGGTTGAATTCAATTAGTGCGGTCGTAAATATTATTAAATTTATCTGACCTGGCCCATTGTTAAAACCCACCCGGAGCGATAAGCAACCGAGGTAGACAGAGTTGGTCTTTTGACAATTAACACTGACTAGACCGTAATCCCATAATAAAGCAAAGAAATTGTAGCAGAAAACATATTTAAATTTTACCTGAAACCGGACCTTTTATACTATTATTGGTTATTCCAGGATGTTTATAGTGGTAACTAATTGAACTCGACCATTTACTGTTAAACATACCATACCTTTATAGTTCACAATATCTCATTTAGAAGAATGTAATTGAACAGTGAAACATATTTTGTAATTCCAAACAACTTTTTTTAATAACAATTTTCGATATTGTGAAATCTAAAGGTACTTTACTCTTGAGTGAAATTCATATTTTTTTACATACCTGGTATGTCAAAATGTAAAATCGTATGTAAAACCTCGTATGTAAAATTAAGAAAATTTGATATTTGATGGTTGCATCTGAGATCATATACGATGCAAAGTATTTTATAAAGAATAGCTTTTTTCGTAAAACTGGTAATAAAAAAGTTATTAATAGGTTCGAAGTTACGCAGACATAATGTTTAAGAGCTAAAAATATTTTTTTGTTGAAAAGGTATTATTGTTCAAGCTTATTATTATATTTATTTTAGGTAAGTTTTAGAGAAAACATTTTTGATCACTTTTTATAAACAATTTTTTAGTTGGTAATTTTCGGTTTTTGTATTAGGTACATTTTTGTTATCTTTCTTAGTTTTTGTCAAAAAGGAATAGTTTCATTCATAGTTTCATTTCTAAAATAAAATTATTGAGTAAATTTTAAAAAATACATCAAATACTTTAAAAAATCACCTATAAAATTGTAAAAAATCTTTTCAAACTTGAGTAATACCGTTTTAAAGTGCTGCTAATTCTGTAAACTACGTTTTTACTTAAAACTTACGTAAAAGTTTTCAAAAATTGCATTTTTGCGTCATATCATTTGAATTAAATTTTTGGCATTTTTTTGAATGAAACATTGTTTAGTAAGATGTTTGAAAGGTAAGTTGTGCAAATTTGAGAGCTTTATAAGAAAAATGTTATTAGTTACACATTTTTAAATAATGTTTAAACAAAATTCAGCCCACACCGTACTTATGCCCATACATTTTATTTCTTTTTATTATAACCATAAGATAGCTTAATTGTTCTTCTTTCCAATTAAGCTATCCTTTCTTGTTCCTTCTCTTAATTTCCTTCTTTCTTGTCCAATTTGTAAAATTTTATTTGATCCATTAATTAGAGAAATACACTGAAATAACTCAGCCGTGCACTTCGCTAGTTTACAGTGCGCCAATGTTTGTGAGAAGGGTGACTTTAGCGTTATAAATAAAAAAATATAGAAGCTACAGATTTAATTTTATAAAAATTTTAATCTTATATTTAGGTTTTTTTCAATAGTCTGAATTTTTCAATAGTCAAGTCAGTTTTTTTCTAAAATTTATATTTTCGGGGTTATTTAAAGAAACATCTAATTTCGCAGTTCATTTGTTTAATAAAAAATTAAGTGCCCATTTCTAGAGTAGAACTTTTTAAT